>NW_027515905.1:39197-69111 GCF_048772815.1 Callospermophilus lateralis
GCTTCAACCTAGGAGAACGAAACTTGGACATCCAAGTTTGATTGGTGTACTGCACATTACTTGAAAGTATCATGAAGGTCGGAAGAAAAAGTGTATGTTGTGATTTCAGGAGACTGTAGTTTTTTGGCCGCCTACCAACGCCTTTCATTGAATGAGTTATTCGCCAGTCTCTGCTTAAGGCTACATCAAGAGGAAACAAACCTTAGAGATAGAACGTAAAACTACTGTATTGTGTCACGTTTCAAGAAGCTAGCACAAACCGTGTTTGATTTAGAGTTCTAACTGCATCTGTCAATATAGAAGAAAACACAGTGAAACCTAAAAATTCAACCTGTTCCTGCAAACGAATGCTTCAACCTAGGAGAACGAAACTTGGACATCCAAGTTTGATTGGTGTACTGCACATTACTTGAAAGTATCATGACGGTCGGAAGAAAAAATGTATGTTGTGATTTCAGGAGACTGTAGTTTTTTGGCAGCCTACCAACGCCTTTCATTGAATGAGTTATTCGCCAGTCTCTGCTTAAGGCTACATCAAGTGGAAACAAACCTTAGAGTTAGAACGTAGAACTACTGTATTGTGTCAAGTTTCAAGAGGCTAGCACAAACCGTGTTTGATTTAAGTTCTAACTGCATCTGTCAATATAGAAGAAAACGCAGTGAAACCTAAAAATTCAAACTGTTCCTGCAAACGAATGCTTCAACCTAGGAGAACGAAACTTGGGCATCCAAGTTTGATTGGTGTACTGCTCATTACTTGAAGTTATCATGAAGGTCGGAAGAAAAAATATATGTTGTGATTTCAGGAGACTGTAGTTTTTTGGCAGCCTAACAATGCCTTTCATTGAATGAGTTATTCGCCAGTCTCTGCTTAAGGCTACATCAAGAGGAAACAAACCTTAGAGATAGAACGTAGAACTACTGTATTGTGTCAAGTTTCAAGAGGCTAGCACAAACCGTGTTTTATTTAGAGTTCTAACTGCATCTGTCACTATAGAAGAAAACGCAGTGAAATCTAAAAATTCAAACTCTTCCTGCAAACGAATGCTTCAACCTAGGAAAACGAAATTTGGACATCCAAGTTTGATTGGTGTACTGCTCATTACTTGAAAGTATCATGAAGTTCGGAAGAAAAAATATATGTTGTGATTTCAGGAGATGTTAGTTTTTTGAAAGCTTAACAATGCCTTACATTGAATGCGTTATTCGCCAGTCTCTGCTTAAGGCTACATCAAGAGGAAACAACCCTTAGAGTTAGAACGTAGAACTACTGTATTGTGTCAAGTTTCAAGAGGCTAGCACAAACCGTGTTTGATTTAAGTTCTAACTGCATCTGTCAATATAGGAGAAAACGCAGTGAAACCTAAAAATTCAAACTGTTCCTGCAAACGAATGCTTCAACCTAGGAGAATGAAACTTGGACATCCAATTTTGATTGGTGTACTGCACATTACTTGAAAGTATCATGAAGGTCGGAAGAAAAAATGTATGTTGTGATTTCAGGAGACTGTAGTTTTTTGGCAGCCTACCAACGCCTTTCAATGAATGAGTTATTCGCCAGTCTCTGCTTAAGGCTACATCAAGAGGAAACAAACCTTAGAGATAGAACGTAGAACTACTGTATTGTGTCAAGTTTCAAGAGGCTAGCACAAACCGTGTCTGATTTAGAGTTCTAACTGCATCTGTCACTATAGAAGAAAACGCAGTGAAACCTAAAAATTCAAACTCTTCCTGCAAACGAATGCTTCAACCTAGGACAACGAAACTTGGACATCCAAGTTTGATTGGTGTACTGCTCATTACTTGAAAGTATCATGAAGTTCGGAAGAAAAAATATATGTTGTGATTTCAGGAGATGTTAGTTTTTTGAAAGCTTAACAATGCCTTACATTGAATGTGTTATTCGCCAGTCTCTGCTTAAGACTACATCACGAGGAAACAAAACTTAGAGTTAGAACGTAGAACTACTGTATTGTGTCAAGTTTCAAGAGGCTAGCACAAACCGTGTTTGATTTAGAGTTCTAACTGCATCTATCAATATACAAGAAAACGCAGTGAAACCTAAAAATTCAAACTCTTCCTGCAAACGAATGCTTCAACCTAGGAGAACGAAACTTGGGCATCCAAGTTTGATTGGTGTACTGCTCATTACTTGAAGTTATCATGAAGGTCGGAAGAAAAAATATATGTTGTGATTTTAGGAGACTGAAGTTTTTTGGCAGCCTACCAACGCCTTTCATTGAATGAGTTATTCGCCAGGCTCTGCTTAAGGCTACATCAAGAGGAAACAAGCCTTTGAGATAGAACGTAGAACTACAGTATTGTGTCAAGTTTCAAGAAGCTACCACAAACCGTGTTTTATATAGAGTTCTAACTGCATCTGTCAATATAGGAGAAAACGCAGTGAAACCTGAAAATTCAAACTGTTCCTGCAAACGAATGCTTCAACCTAGGAGAACGAATCTTGGACATCCAAGTTTGATTGGTGTACTGCTCATTACTTGAAAGTATCATGAAGGTCGGAAGAAAAAATATATGTTGTGATTTCAGGAGACTGTAGTTTTTTGGCAGCCTACCAATGCCTTTCATTGAATGAGTTATTCGCCAGTCTCTGCTTAAGGCTACATCAAGAGGAAACAAACCTTAGAGATAGAACGTAGAACTACTGTATTGTGTCAAGTTTCAAGAAGCTACCACAATCCGTGTTTAATTTAGAGTTCTAACTGCATCTGTCAATATAGGAGAAAACGCAGTGAAACCTAAAAATTCAAACTCTTCCTGCAAACGAATGCTTCAACCTGGGACAATGAAACTTGGACATCCAAGTTTGATTGGTGTACTGCTCATTACTTGAAAGTATCATGAAGTTCGGAAGAAAAAATATATGTTGTGATTTCAGGAGATGTTAGTTTTTTGAAAGCTTAACAATGCCTTACATTGAATGTGTTATTCGCCAGTCTCTGCTTAAGGCTACATCAAGAGGAAACAAACCTTAGAGTTAGAACGTAGAACTACTGTATTGTGTCAAGTTTCAAGAGGCTAGCACAAACCGTGTTTGATTTAGAGTTCTAACTGCATCTGTCAATATACAAGAAAACGCAGTGAAACCTAAAAATTCAAACTCTTCCTGCAAACGAATGCTTCAACCTAGGAGAACGAAACTTGGGCATCCAAGTTTGATTGGTGTACTGCTCATTACTTGAAGTTATCATGAAGGTCGGAAGAAAAAATATATGTTGTGATTTCAGGAGACTGAAGTTTTTTGGCAGCCTACCAACGCCTTTCATTGAATGAGTTATTCGCCAGTCTCTGCTTAAGGCTACATCAAGAGAAAACAAACCTTTGAGATAGAAACGTAGAACTACAGTATTGTGTCAAGTTTCAAGAAGCTACCAAAAACCGTGTTTTATATAGAGTTCTAACTGCATCTGTCAATATAGGAGAAAACGCAGTGAAACCTGAAAATTCAAACTGTTCCTGCAAACGAATGCTTCAACCTAGGAGAACGAAACTTGGGCATCCAAGTTTGATTGGTGTACTGCTCATTACTTGAAGTTATCATGAAGGTCGGAAGAAAAAATATATGTTGTGATTTCAGGAGACTGTAGTTTTTTCAGCCTACCAACGCCTTTCATTGAATGAGTTATTCGCCAGTCTCTGCTTAAGGCTACATCAAGAGGAAACCAACCTTAGAGATAGAACGTAGAACTACTGTATTGTGTCAAGTTTCAAGAAGCTACCACAAACCGTGTTTGATTTAGAGTTCTAACTGCATCTGTCAATATAGGAGAAAACGCAGGGAAACCTAAAAATTCAAACTCTTCCTGCAAACGAATGCTTCAACCTAGGAGAACGAAACTTGGACATCCAAGTTTGATTGGTGTACTGCTCATTACTTGAAAGTATCATGAAGGTCGGAAGAAAAAATATATGTTGTGATTTCAGGAGACTGTAGTTTTTTGGCAGCCTACCAATGCCTTTCATTGAATGAGTTATTTGCCAGTCTCTGCTTAAGGCTACATCAAGAGGAAACAAACCTTAGAGATAGAACGTAGAACTACTGTATTGTGTCAAGTTTCAAGAAGCTACCACAAACCGTGTTTAATTTAGAGTTCTAACTGCATCTGTCAATATAGGAGAAAACGCAGTGAAACCTAAAAATTCAAACTGTTCCTGCAAACGAATGCTTCAACCTAGGAGAATGAAACTTGGACATCCAAGTTTGATTGGTGTACTGCACATTACTTGAAAGAATCATGAAGGTCGGAAGAAAAAATGTATGTTGTGATTTCAGGAGACTGTAGTTTTTTGGCAGCCTACCAACGCCTTTCATTGAATGAGTTATTCGCCAGTCTCTGCTTAAGGCTACATCAAGAGGAAACAAACCTTAGAGTTAGAACGTAGAACTACTGTATTGTGTCAAGTTTCAAGAAGCTAGCACAAACCGTGTTTTATTTAGAGTTCTAACTGCATCTGTCAATATAGAAGAAAACGCAGTGAAACCTAAAAATTCAAACTGTTCCTGCAAACGAATGCTTCAACCTAGGAGAACGAAACTTGGACATCCAAGTTTGATTGGTGTACTGCTCATTACTTGAAAGTATCATGAAGTTCGGAAGAAAAAATATATGTTGTGATTTCAGGAGATGGTAGTTTTTTGAAAGCTTAACAATGCCTTTTATTGATGTGTTATTCGCCAGTCTCTGCTTAAGGCTACATCAAGAGGAAACAAACCTTAGAGTTAGAACGTAGAACTACTGTATTGTGTCAAGTTTCAAGAGGCTAGCACAAACCGTGTTTGATTTAGAGTTCTAATTGCATCTGTCAATATAGAAGAAAACGCAGTGAAACCTAAAAATTCAAACTCTTCCTGCAAACGAATGCTTCAACCTAAGAGAAGGAAACTTAGGCATCCACGTTTGATTGGTGTACTGCTCATTTCTTGAAGTTATCATGAAGGTCGGAAGAAAAAATATATGTTGTGATTTCAGGAGACTGTAGTTTTTTGGCAGCCTACCAACGCCTTTCATTGAATGAGTTATTCGCCAGTCTCTGCTTAAGGCTACATCAAGAGGAAACAAACCTAAGAGATAGAACGTAGAACTACTGTATTGTGTCAAGTTTCAAGAAGCTAGCACAAACCGTGTTTGATTTAGAGTTCTAACTGCATCTGTCAATATAGAAGAAAACGCAGTGAAACCTAAAAATTCAAACTGTTCCTGCAAACGAATGCTTCAACCTAGGAGAACGAAACTTGGACATCCAAGTTTGATTGGTGTACTGCACATTACTTGAAAGTATCACGAAGGTCGGAAGAAAAAGTGTATGTTGTGATTTCAGGAGACTGTAGTTTTTTGGCAGCCTACCAGCGCCTTTCATTGAATGAGTTATTCGCCAGTCTCTGCTTAAGGCTATATCAAGAGGAAACAAACCTTAGAGATAGAACGTAAAACTACTGTATTGTGTCAAGTTTCAAGAAGCTAGCACAAACCGTGTTTGATTTAGAGTTCTAACTGCATCTGTCAATATAGAAGAAAACGCAGTGAAACCTAAAAATTCAAACTGTTCCTGCAAACGAATGCTTCAACCTAGGAGAACGAAACTTGGACATCCAAGTTTGATTGGTGTACTGCACATTACTTGAAAGTATCATGAAGGTCGGAAGAAAAAATGTATGTTGTGATTTCAGGAGACTGTATTTTTTTGGCAGCCTACCAACGCCTTTCATTGAATGAGTTATTCGCCAGTCTCTGCTTAAGGCTACATCAAGAGGAAACAAACCTTAAAGATAGAACGTAGAACTACTGTATTGTGTCAAGTTTCAAGAGGCTAGCACAAACCGTGTTTTATTTAGAGTTCTAACTGCATCTGTCACTATAGAAGAAAACGCAGTGAAACCTAAAAATTCAAACTCTTCCTGCAAACGAATGCTTCAACCTAGGACAACGAAACTTGGACATCCAAGTTTGATTGGTGTACTGCTCATTACTTGAAAGTATCATGAAGTTCGGAAGAAAAAATATATGTTGTGATTTCAGGAGATGATAGTTTTTTGAAAGCTTAACAATGCCTTACATTGAATGTGTTATTCGCCAGTCTCTGCTTAAGGCTACATCAAGAGGAAACAAACCTTAGAGTTAGAACGTAGAACTACTGTGTTGTGTCAAGTTTCAAGAGGCTAGCACAAACCGTGTTTGATTTAGAGTTCTAACTGCATCTGTCAATATACAAGAGAACGCAGTGAAACCTAAAAATTCAAACTCTTCCTGCAAACGAATGCTTCAACCTAGGAGAACGAAACTTGGGCATCCAAGTTTGATTGGTGTACTGCTCATTACTTGAAAGTATCATGAAGTTCGGAAGAAAAAATATATGTTGTTATTTCAGGAGATGTTAGTTTTTTGAAAGCTTAACAATGCCTTACATTGAATGTGTTATTCGCCAGTCTCTGCTTAAGGCTACATCAAGAGGAAACAAACCTTAGAGTTAGAACGTAGAACTACTGTGTTGTGTCAAGTTTCAAGAGGCTAGCACAAACCGTGTTTGATTTAGAGTTCTAACTGCATCTGTCAATATACAAGAAAACGCAGTGAAACCTAAAAATTCAAACTCTTCCTGCAAACGAATGCTTCAACCTAGGAGAACGAAACTTGGGCATCCAAGTTTGATTGGTGTACTGCTCATTACTTGAAGTTATCATGAAGGTCGGAAGAAAAAATATATGTTGTGATTTCAGGAGACTGAAGTTTTTTGGCAGCCTACCAACGCCTTTCATTGAATGAGTTATTCGCCAGTCTCTGCTTAAGGCTACATCAAGAGGAAACAAACCTTTGAGATAGAACGTAGAACTACAGTATTGTGTCAAGTTTCAAGAAGCTACCACAAACCGTGTTTTATATAGAGTTCTAACTGCATCTGTCAATATAGGAGAAAACGCAGTGAAACCTAAAAATTCAAACTGTTCCTGCAAACGAATGCTTCAACCTAGGAGAATGAAACTTGGACATCCAAGTTTGATTGGTGTACTGCACATTACTTGAAAGAATCATGAAGGTCGGAAGAAAAAATGTATGTTGTGATTTCAGGAGACTGTAGTTTTTTGGCAGCCTACCAACGCCTTTCATTGAATGAGTTATTCGCCAGTCTCTGCTTAAGGCTACATCAAGAGGAAACAAACCTTAGAGTTAGAACGTAGAACTACTGTATTGTGTCAAGTTTCAAGAAGCTAGCACAAACCGTGTTTGATTTAGAGTTCTAACTGCATCTGTCAATATAGAAGAAAACGCAGTGAAACCTAAAAATTCAAACTGTCCCTGCAAACGAATGCTTCAACCTAGGAGAACGAAACTTGGACATCCAAGTTTGATTGGTGTACTGCTCATTACTTGAAAGTATCATGAAGTTCGGAAGAAAAAATATATGTTGTGATTTCAGGAGATGGTAGTTTTTTGAATGCTTAACAATGCCTTTCATTGATGTGTTATTCGCCAGTCTCTGCTTAAGGCTACATCAAGAGGAAACAAACCTTAGAGTTAGAACGTAGAACTACTGTATTGTGTCAAGTTTCAAGAGGCTAGCACAAACCGTGTTTGATTTAGAGTTCTAACTGCATCTGTCAATATAGAAGAAAACGCAGTGAAACGTAAAAATTCAAACTCTTCCTGCAAACGAATGCTTCAACCTAGGAGAAGGAAACTTAGGCATCCAAGTTTGATTGGTGTACTGCTCATTTCTTGAAGTTATCATGAAGGTCAGAAGAAAAAATATATGTTGTGATTTCAGGAGACTCTAGTTTTTTGGCAGCCTACCAACGCCTTTCATTGAATGAGTTATTCGCCAGTCTCTGCTTAAGGCTACATCAAGAGGAAACAAACCTTAGAAATAGAACGTAGAACTACTGTATTGTGTCAAGTTTCAAGAAGCTAGCACAAACCGTGTTTGATTTAGAGTTCTAACTGCATCTGTCAATATAGGAGAAAACGCAGTGAAACCTAAAAATTCAAACTGTTCCTGCAAACGAATGCTTCAACCTAGGAGAACGAAACTTGGACATCCAAGTTTGATTGGTGTACTGCACATTACTTGAAAGTATCATGAAGGTCGGAAGAAAAAGTGTATGTTGTGATTTCAGGAGACTGTAGTTTTTTGGCAGCCTACCAACGCCTTTCATTGAATGAGTTATTCGCCAGTCTCTGCTTAAGGCTACATCAAGAGGAAACAAACCTTAGAGTTAGAACGTAGAACTACTGTATTGTGTCAAGTTTCAAGAGGCTAGCACAAACCGTGTTTGATTTAAGTTCTAACTGCATCTGTCAATATAGAAGAAAACGCAGTGAAACCTAAAAATTCAAACTGTTCCTGCAAACGAATGCTTCAACCTAGGAGAACGAAACTTGGACATCCAAGTTTGATTGGTGTACTGCACATTACTTGAAAGTATCATGAAGGTCGGAAGAAAAAATGTATGTTGTGATTTCAGGAGACTGTATTTTTTTGGCAGCCTACCAACGCCTTTCATTGAATGAGTTATTCGCCAGTCTCTGCTTAAGGCTACATCAAGAGGAAACAAACCTTAAAGATAGAACGTAGAACTACTGTATTGTGTCAAGTTTCAAGAGGCTAGCACAAACCGTGTTTTATTTAGAGTTCTAACTGCATCTGTCACTATAGAAGAAAACGCAGTGAAACCTAAAAATTCAAACTCTTCCTGCAAACGAATGCTTCAACCTAGGACAACGAAACTTGGACATCCAAGTTTGATTGGTGTACTGCTCATTACTTGAAAGTATCATGAAGTTCGGAAGAAAAAATATATGTTGTGATTTCAGGAGATGTTAGTTTTTGAAAGCTTAACAATGCCTTACATTGAATGTGTTATTCGCCAGTCTCTGCTTAAGGCTACATCAAGAGGAAACAAACCTTAGAGTTAGAACGTAGAACTACTGTGTTGTGTCAAGTTTCAAGAGGCTAGCACAAACCGTGTTTGATTTAGAGTTCTAACTGCATCTGTCAATATACAAGAGAACGCAGTGAAACCTAAAAATTCAAACTCTTCCTGCAAACGAATGCTTCAACCTAGGAGAACGAAACTTGGGCATCCAAGTTTGATTGGTGTACTGCTCATTACTTGAAAGTATCATGAAGTTCGGAAGAAAAAATATATGTTGTTATTTCAGGAGATGTTAGTTTTTTGAAAGCTTAACAATGCCTTACATTGAATGTGTTATTCGCCAGTCTCTGCTTAAGGCTACATCAAGAGGAAACAAACCTTAGAGTTAGAACGTAGAACTACTGTGTTGTGTCAAGTTTC
The DNA here is from genome assembly GCF_048772815.1 of Callospermophilus lateralis. Taxonomy (NCBI): domain Eukaryota; kingdom Metazoa; phylum Chordata; class Mammalia; order Rodentia; family Sciuridae; genus Callospermophilus; species Callospermophilus lateralis. Next base: position 48,508 of record NW_027515905.1, read on the forward strand.
AAGAGGCTAGCACAAACCGTGTTTGATTTAGAGTTCTAACTGCATCTGTCAATATACAAGAAAACGCAGTGAAACCTAAAAATTCAAACTCTTCCTGCAAACGAATGCTTCAACCTAGGAGAACGAAACTTGGGCATCCAAGTTTGATTGGTGTACTGCTCATTACTTGAAGTTATCATGAAGGTCGGAAGAAAAAATGTATGTTGTGATTTCAGGAGACTGTAGTTTTTTGGCAGCCTACCAACGCCTTTCATTGAATGAGTTATTCGCCAGTCTCTGCTTAAGGCTACATCAAGAGGAAACAAACCTTAGAGTTAGAACGTAGAACTACTGTATTGTGTCAAGTTTCAAGAAGCTAGCACAAACCGTGTTTGATTTAGAGTTCTAACTGCATCTGTCAATATAGAAGAAAACGCAGTGAAACCTAAAAATTCAAACTGTCCCTGCAAACGAATGCTTCAACCTAGGAGAACGAAACTTGGACATCCAAGTTTGATTGGTGTACTGCTCATTACTTGAAAGTATCATGAAGTTCGGAAGAAAAAATATATGTTGTGATTTCAGGAGATGGTAGTTTTTTGAATGCTTAACAATGCCTTTCATTGATGTGTTATTCGCCAGTCTCTGCTTAAGGCTACATCAAGAGGAAACAAACCTTAGAGTTAGAACGTAGAACTACTGTATTGTGTCAAGTTTCAAGAGGCTAGCACAAACCGTGTTTGATTTAGAGTTCTAACTGCATCTGTCAATATAGAAGAAAACGCAGTGAAACCTAAAAATTCAAACTCTTCCTGCAAACGAATGCTTCAACCTAGGAGAATGAAACTTAGGCATCCAAGTTTGATTGGTGTACTGCTCATTTCTTGAAGTTATCATGAAGGTCAGAAGAAAAAATATATGTTGTGATTTCAGGAGACTGTAGTTTTTTGGCAGCCTACCAACGCCTTTCATTGAATGAGTTATTCGCCAGTCTCTGCTTAAGGCTACATCAAGAGGAAACAAACCTTAGAAATAGAACGTAGAACTACTGTATTGTGTCAAGTTTCAAGAAGCTAGCACAAACCGTGTTTGATTTAGAGTTCTAACTGCATCTGTCAATATAGGAGAAAACGCAGTGAAACCTAAAAATTCAAACTGTTCCTGCAAACGAATGCTTCAACCTAGGAGAACGAAACTTGGACATCCAAGTTTGATTGGTGTACTGCACATTACTTGAAAGTATCATGAAGGTCGGAAGAAAAAGTGTATGTTGTGATTTCAGGAGACTGTAGTTTTTTGGCAGCCTACCAACGCCTTTCATTGAATGAGTTATTCGCCAGTCTCTGCTTAAGGCTACATCAAGAGGAAACAAACCTTAGAGTTAGAACGTAGAACTACTGTATTGTGTCAAGTTTCAAGAGGCTAGCACAAACCGTGTTTGATTTAAGTTCTAACTGCATCTGTCAATATAGAAGAAAACGCAGTGAAACCTAAAAATTCAAACTGTTCCTGCAAACGAATGCTTCAACCTAGGAGAACGAAACTTGGACATCCAAGTTTGATTGGTGTACTGCACATTACTTGAAAGTATCATGAAGGTCGGAAGAAAAATGTATGTTGTGATTTCAGGAGACTGTATTTTTTTGGCAGCCTACCAACGCCTTTCATTGAATGAGTTATTCGCCAGTCTCTGCTTAAGGCTACATCAAGAGGAAACAAACCTTAAAGATAGAACGTAGAACTACTGTATTGTGTCAAGTTTCAAGAGGCTAGCACAAACCGTGTTTTATTTAGAGTTCTAACTGCATCTGTCACTATAGAAGAAAACGCAGTGAAACCTAAAAATTCAAACTCTTCCTGCAAACGAATGCTTCAACCTAGGACAACGAAACTTGGACATCCAAGTTTGATTGGTGTACTGCTCATTACTTGAAAGTATCATGAAGTTCGGAAGAAAAAATATATGTTGTGATTTCAGGAGATGTTAGTTTTTTGAAAGCTTAACAATGCCTTACATTGAATGTGTTATTCGCCAGTCTCTGCTTAAGGCTACATCAAAGAGGAAACAAACCTTAGAGTTAGAACGTAGAACTACTGTGTTGTGTCAAGTTTCAAGAGGCTAGCACAAACCGTGTTTGATTTAGAGTTCTAACTGCATCTGTCAATATACAAGAGAACGCAGTGAAACCTAAAAATTCAAACTCTTCCTGCAAACGAATGCTTCAACCTAGGAGAACGAAACTTGGGCATCCAAGTTTGATTGGTGTACTGCTCATTACTTGAAAGTATCATGAAGTTCGGAAGAAAAAATATATGTTGTTATTTCAGGAGATGTTAGTTTTTTGAAAGCTTAACAATGCCTTATATTGAATGTGTTATTCGCCAGTCTCTGCTTAAGGCTACATCAAGAGGAAACAAACCTTAGAGTTAGAACGTAGAACTACTGTGTTGTGTCAAGTTTCAAGAGGCTAGCACAAACCGTGTTTGATTTAGAGTTCTAACTGCATCTGTCAATATACAAGAAAACGCAGTGAAACCTAAAATTCAAACTCTTCCTGCAAACGAATGCTTCAACCTAGGAGAACGAAACTTGGGCATCCAAGTTTGATTGGTGTACTGCTCATTACTTGAAGTTATCATGAAGGTCGGAAGAAAAAATATATGTTGTGATTTCAGGAGACTGAAGTTTTTTGGCAGCCTACCAACGCCTTTCATTGAATGAGTTATTCGCCAGTCTCTGCTTAAGGCTACATCAAGAGGAAACAAACCTTTGAGATAGAACGTAGAACTACAGTATTGTGTCAAGTTTCAAGAAGCTACCACAAACCGTGTTTTATATAGAGTTCTAACTGCATCTGTCAATATAGGAGAAAACGCAGTGAAACCTAAAAATTCAAACTGTTCCTGCAAACGAATGCTTCAACCTAGGAGAATGAAACTTGGACATCCAAGTTTGATTGGTGTACTGCACATTACTTGAAAGAATCATGAAGGTCGGAAGAAAAAAATGTATGTTGTGATTTCAGGAGACTGTAGTTTTTTGGCAGCCTACCAACGCCTTTCATTGAATGAGTTATTCGCCAGTCTCTGCTTAAGGCTACATCAAGAGGAAACAAACCTTAGAGTTAGAACGTAGAACTACTGTATTGTGTCAAGTTTCAAGAAGCTAGCACAAACCGTGTTTGATTTAGAGTTCTAACTGCATCTGTCAATATAGAAGAAAACGCAGTGAAACCTAAAAATTCAAACTGTCCTTGCAAACGAATGCTTCAACCTAGGAGAACGAAACTTGGACATCCAAGTTTGATTGGTGTACTGCTCATTACTTGAAAGTATCATGAAGTTCGGAAGAAAAAATATATGTTGTGATTTCAGGAGATGGTAGTTTTTTGAATGCTTAACAATGCCTTTCATTGATGTGTTATTCGCCAGTCTCTGCTTAAGGCTACATCAAGAGGAAACAAACCTTAGAGTTAGAACGTAGAACTACTGTATTGTGTCAAGTTTCAAGAGGCTAGCACAAACCGTGTTTGATTTAGAGTTCTAACTGCATCTGTCAATATAGAAGAAAACGCAGTGAAACGTAAAAATTCAAACTCTTCCTGCAAACGAATGCTTCAACCTAGGAGAAGGAAACTTAGGCATCCAAGTTTGATTGGTGTACTGCTCATTTCTTGAAGTTATCATGAAGGTCAGAAGAAAAAATATATGTTGTGATTTCAGGAGACTGTAGTTTTTTGGCAGCCTACCAACGCCTTTCATTGAATGAGTTATTCGCCAGTCTCTGCTTAAGGCTACATCAAGAGGAAACAAACCTTAGAAATAGAACGTAGAACTACTGTATTGTGTCAAGTTTCAAGAAGCTAGCACAAACCGTGTTTGATTTAGAGTTCTAACTGCATCTGTCAATATAGGAGAAAACGCAGTGAAACCTAAAAATTCAAACTGTTCCTGCAAACGAATGCTTCAACCTAGGAGAACGAAACTTGGACATCCAAGTTTGATTGGTGTACTGCACATTACTTGAAAGTATCATGAAGGTCGGAAGAAAAAGTGTATGTTGTGATTTCAGGAGACTGTAGTTTTTTGGCAGCCTACCAACGCCTTTCATTGAATGAGTTATTCGCCAGTCTCTGCTTAAGGCTACATCAAGAGGAAACAAACCTTAGAGTTAGAACGTAGAACTACTGTATTGTGTCAAGTTTCAAGAGGCTAGCACAAACCGTGTTTGATTTAAGTTCTAACTGCATCTGTCAATATAGAAGAAAACGCAGTGAAACCTAAAAATTCAAACTGTTCCTGCAAACGAATGCTTCAACCTAGGAGAACGAAACTTGGGCATCCAAGTTTGATTGGTGGACTGCTCATTACTTGAAAGTATCATGAAGGTCGGAAAAAAAAATGTATGTTGTGATTTCAGGAGACTGTAGTTTTTTGGCAGCCTACCAACGCCTTTCATTGAATGAGTTATTCGCCAGTCTCTGCTTAAGGCTACATCAAGAGGAAACAAACCTTAGAGTTAGAACGTAGAACTACTGTATTGTGTCAAGTTTCAAGAGGCTAGCACAAACCGTGTTTGATTTAAGTTCTAACTGCATCTGTCAATATAGAAGAAAACGCAGTGAAACCTAAAAATTCAAACTGTTCCTGCAAACGAATGCTTCAACCTAGGAGAACGAAACTTGGGCATCCAAGTTTGATTGGTGGACTGCTCATTACTTGAAGTTATCATGAATGTCGGAAGAAAAAATATATGTTGTGATTTCAGGAGACTGTAGTTTTTTGGCAGCGTAACAATGCCTTTCATTGAATGAGTTATTCGCCAGTCTCTGCTTAAGGCTACATCAAGAGGAAACAAACCTTAGAGATAGAACGTAGAAATACTGTATTGTGTCAAGTTTCAAGAGGCTAGCAAAAACCGTGTTTTATTTAGAGTTCTAACTGCATCTGTCACTATAGAAGAAAACGCAGTGAAACCTAAAAATTCAAACTCTTCCTGCAAACGAATGCTTCAACCTAGGAGAACGAAACTTGGACATCCAAGTTTGATTGGTGTACTGCTCATTACTTGAAAGTATCATGAAGTTCGGAAGAAAAAATATATGTTGTGATTTCAGGAGATGTTAGTTTTTTGAAAGCTTAACAATGCCTTACATTGAATGTGTTATTCGCCAGTCTCTGCTTAAGGCTACATCAAGAGGAAACAAACCTTAGAGTTAGAACGTAGAACTACTGTATTGTGTCAAGTTTCAAGAGGCTAGCACAAACCGTGTTTGATTTAGAGTTCTAACTGCATCTGTCAATATACAAGAAAACGCAGTGAAACCTAAAAATTCAAACTCTTCCTGCAAACGAATGCTTCAACCTAGGAGAACGAAACTTGGGCATCCAAGTTTGATTGGTGTACTGCTCATTACTTGAAGTTATCATGAAGGTCGGAAGAAAAAATATATGTTGTGATTTCAGGAGACTGAAGTTTTTTGGCAGCCTACCAACGCCTTTCATTGAATGAGTTATTCGCCAGTCTCTGCTTAAGGCTACATCAAGAGGAAACAAACCTTTGAGATAGAACGTAGAACTACAGTATTGTGTCAAGTTTCAAGAAGCTACCACAAACCGTGTTTTATATAGAGTTCTAACTGCATCTGTCAATATAGGAGAAAACGCAGTGAAACCTGAAAATTCAAACTGTTCCTGCAAACGAATGCTTCAACGTAGGAGAACGAAACTTGGGCATCCAAGTTTGATTGGTGTACTGCTCACTACTTGAAGTTATCATGAAGGTTGGAAGAAAAAATATATGTTGTGATTTCAGGAGACTGTAGTTTTTTCAGCCTACCAACGCCTTTCATTGAATGAGTTATTCGCCAGTCTCTGCTTAAGGCTACATCAAGAGGAAACAAACCTTAGAGATAGAATGTAGAACTACTGTATTGTGTCAAGTTTCAAGAAGCTACCACAAACCGTGTTTAATTTAGAGTTCTAACTGCATCTGTCAATATAGGAGAAAACGCAGGGAAACCTAAAAATTCAAACTGTTCCTGCAAACGAATGCTTCAATCTAGGAGAACGAAACTTGGACATCCAAGTTTGATTGGTGTACTGCTCATTACTTGAAAGTATCATGAAGGTCGGAAGAAAAAATATATGTTGTGATTTCAGGAGACTGTAGTTTTTTGGCAGGCTACCAATGCCTTTCATTGAATGAGTTATTCGCCAGTCTCTGCTTAAGGCTACATCAAGAGGAAACAAACCTTAGAGATAGAACGTAGAACTACTGTATTGTGTCAAGTTTCAAGAAGCTAGCACAAACCGTGTTTGATTTAGAGTTCTAACTGCATCTGTCAATATAGGAGAAAACGCAGTGAAACCTAAAAATTCAAACTGTTCCTGCAAACGAATGCTTCAACCTAGGAGAACGAAACTTGGACATCCAAGTTTGATTGGTGTACTGCACATTACTTGAAAGTATCATGAAGGTCTGAAGAAAAAGTGTATGTTGTGATTTCAGGAGACTGTAGTTTTTTGGGAGCCTACCAGCGCCTTTCATTGAATGAGTTATTCGCCAGTCTCTGCTTAAGGCTACATCAAGAGGAAACAAACCTTAGAGATAGAACGTAAAACTACTGTATTGTGTCAAGTTTCAAGAAGCTAGCACAAACCGTGTTTGATTTAGAGTTCTAACTGCATCTGTCAATATAGAAGAAAACGCAGTGAAACCTAAAAATTCAAACTGTTCCTGCAAACGAATGCTTCAACCTAGGAGAACGAAACTTGGACATCCAAGTTTGATTGGTGTACTGCACATTACTTGAAATTATCATGAAGGTCGGAAGAAAAAATGTATGTTGTGATTTCAGGAGACTGTATTTTTTTGGCAGCCTACCAACGCCTTTCATTGAATGAGTTATTCGCCAGTCTCTGCTTAAGGCTACATCAAGAGGAAACAAACCTTAAAGATAGAACGTAGAAATACTGTATTGTGTAAAGTTTCAAGAGGCTAGCACAAACCGTGTTTTATTTAGAGTTCTAACTGCATCTGTCACTATAGAAGAAAACGCAGTGAAACCTAAAAATTCAAACTCTTCCTGCAAACGAATGCTTCAACCTAGGACAACGAAACTTGGACATCCAAGTTTGATTGGTGTACTGCTCATTACTTGAAAGTATCATGAAGTTCGGAAGAAAAAATATATGTTGTGATTTCAGGAGATGTTAGTTTTTTGAAAGCTTAACAATGCCTTACATTGAATGTGTTATTCGCCAGTCTCTGCTTAAGGCTACATCAAGAGGAAACAAACCTTAGAGTTAGAACGTAGAACTACTGTGTTGTGTCAAGTTTCAAGAGGCTAGCACAAACCGTGTTTGATTTAGAGTTCTAACTGCATCTGTCAATATACAAGAAAACGCAGTGAAACCTAAAAATTCAAACTCTTCCTGCAAACGAATGCTTCAACCTAGGAGAACGAAACTTGGGCATCCAAGTTTGATTGGTGTACTGCTCATTACTTGAAGTTATCATGAAGGTCGGAAGAAAAAATATATGTTGTGATTTCAGGAGACTGAAGTTTTTTGGCAGCCTACCAACGCCTTTCATTGAATGAGTTATTCGCCAGTCTCTGCTTAAGGCTACATCAAGAGGAAACAAACCTTTGAGATAGAACGTAGAACTACAGTATTGTGTCAAGTTTCAAGAAGCTACCACAAACCGTGTTTTATATAGAGTTCTAACTGCATCTGTCAATATAGAAGAAAACGCAGTGAAACCTAAAAATTCAAACTGTTCCTGCAAACGAATGCTTCAACCTAGGAGAATGAAACTTGGACATCCAAGTTTGATTGGTGTACTGCACATTACTTGAAAGAATCATGAAGGTCGGAAGAAAAAATGTATGTTGTGATTTCAGGAGACTGTAGTTTTTTGGCAGCCTACCAACGCCTTTCATTGAATGAGTTATTCGCCAGTCTCTGCTTAAGGCTACATCAAGAGGAAACAAACCTTAGAGTTAGAACGTAGAACTACTGTATTGTGTCAAGTTTCAAGAAGCTAGCACAAACCGTGTTTGATTTAGAGTTCTAACTGCATCTGTCAATATAGAAGAAAACGCAGTGAAACCTAAAAATTCAAACTGTTCCTGCAAACGAATGCTTCAACCTAGGAGAACGAAACTTGGACATCCAAGTTTGATTGGTGTACTGCTCATTACTTGAAAGTATCATGAAGTTCGGAAGAAAAAATATATGTTGTGATTTCAGGAGATGGTAGTTTTTTGAAAGCTTAACAATGCCTTTCATTGATGTGTTATTCGACAGTCTCTGCTTAAGGCTACATCAAGAGGAAACAAACCTTAGAGTTAGAACGTAGAACTACTGTATTGTGTCAAGTTTCAAGAGGCTAGCACAAACCGTGTTTGATTTAGAGTTCTAACTGCATCTGTCAATATAGAAGAAAACGCAGTGAAACCTAAAAATTCAAACTCTTCCTGCAAACGAATGCTTCAACCTAGGAGAAGGAAACTTAGGCATCCAAGTTTGATTGGTGTACTGCTCATTTCTTGAAGTTATCATGAAGGTCAGAAGAAAAATTATATGTTGTGATTTCAGGAGACTGTAGTTTTTTGGCAGCCTACCAACGCCTTTCATTGAATGAGTTATTCGCCAGTCTCTGCTTAAGGCTACATCAAGAGGAAACAAACCTTAGAGATAGAACGTAGAACTACTGTATTGTGTCAAGTTTCAAGAAGCTGGCACAAACCGTGTTTGATTTAGAGTTCTAACTGCATCTGTCAATATAGGAGAAAACGCAGTGAAACCTAAAAATTCAAACTGTTCCTGCAAACGAATGCTTCAACCTAGGAGAACGAAACTTGGACATCCAAGTTTGATTGGTGTACTGCACATAACTTGAAAGTATCATGAAGGTCGGAAGAAAAAGTGTATGTTGTGATTTCAGGAGACTGTAGTTTTTTGGCAGCCTACCAACGCCTTTCATTGAATGAGTTATTCGCCAGTCTCTGCTTAAGGCTACATCAAGAGGAAACAAACCTTAGAGATAGAACGTAAAACTACTGTATTGTGTCAAGTTTCAAGAAGCTAGCACAAACCGTGTTTGATTTAGAGTTCTAACTGCATCTGTCAATATAGAAGAAAACGCAGTGAAACCTAAAAATTCAAACTGTTCCTGCAAACGAATGCTTCAACCTAGGAGAACGAAACTTGGACATCCAAGTTTGATTGGTGTACTGCACATTACTTGAAAGTATCATGAAGGTCGGAAGAAAAAATGTATGTTGTGATTTCAGGAGACTGTAGTTTTTTGGCAGCCTACCAACGCCTTTCATTGAATGAGTTATTCGCCAGTCTCTGCTTAAGGCTACATCAAGAGGAAACAAACCTTAGAGTTAGAACGTAGAACTACTGTATTGTGTCAAGTTTCAAGAGGCTAGCACAAACCGTGTTTGATTTAAGTTCTAACTGCATCTGTCAATATAGAAGAAAACGCAGTGAAACCTAAAAATTCAAACTGTTCCTGAAAACGAATGCTTCAACCTAGGAGAACGAAACTTGGGCATCCAAGTTTGATTGGTGGACTGCTCATTACTTGAAGTTATCATGAATGTCGGAAGAAAAAATATATGTTGTGATTTCAGGAGACTGTAGTTTTTTGGCAGCGTAACAATGCCTTTCATTGAATGAGTTATTTGCCAGTCTCTGCTTAAGGCTACATCAAGAGGAAACAAACCTTAGAGATAGAACGTAGAACTACTGTATTGTGTCAAGTTTCAAGAGGCTAGCAAAAACCGTGTTTTATTTAGAGTTCTAACTGCATCTGTCACTATAGAAGAAAACGCAGTGAAACCTAAAAATTCAAACTCTTCCTGCAAACGAATGCTTCAACCTAGGAGAACGAAACTTGGGCATCCAAGTTTGATTGGTGTACTGCTCATTACTTGAAGTTATCATGAAGGTCGAAAGAAAAAATATATGTTGTGATTTCAGGAGACTGAAGTTTTTTAGCAGCCTACCAATGCCTTTCATTGAATGAGTTATTCGCCAGTCTCTGCTTAAGACTACATCAAGAGGAAACAAACCTTAGAGATAGAACGTAGAACGACTGTATTGTGTCAAGTTTCAAGAAGCTACCACAAACCGTGTTTGATTTAGAGTTCTAACTGCATCTGTCAATATAGGCGAAAACGCAGGGAAACCTAAAATTTCAAACTGTTCCTGCAAACGAATGCTTCAACCTAGGAGAACGAAACTTGGACATCCAAGTTTGATTGGTGTACTGCTCATTACTTGAAAGTATTATGAAGGTCGGAAGAAAAAATATATGTTGTGATTTCAGGAGACTGTAGTTTTTTGGCAGCCTACCAATGCCTTTCATTGAATGAGTTATTCGCCAGTCTCTGCTTAAGGCTACATCAAGAGGAAACAAACCTTAGAGATAGAACGTAGAACTACTGTATTGTGTCAAGTTTCAAGAAGCTACCACAAACCGTGTTTAATTTAGAGTTCTAACTGCATCTTTCAATATAGGAGAAAACGCAGTGAATCCTAAAAATTCAAACTGTTCCTGCAAACGAATGCTTCAACCTAGGAGAATGAAACTTGGACCTGCAAGTTTGATTGGTGTACTGCACATTACTTGAAAGTATCATGAAGGTCGGAAGAATAAAGGTATGTTGTGATTTCAGGAGACTGTAGTTTTTTGGCAGCCTACCAACGCCTTTCATTGAATGTGTTATTCGCCAGTCTCTGCTTAAGGCTACATCAAGAGGAAACAAACCTTAGAGATACAACGTAGAACTACTGTATTGTGTCAAGTTTCAAGAAGCTACCACAAACCGTGTTTGATTTAGAGTTCTAACTGCATCTGTCAATATAGGAGAAAATGCAGTGAAACCTGAAAATTCAAACTGTTCCTGCAAATGAGTGCTTCAACCTAGGTTAACGAAACTTGGGCATCCAAGTTTGATTGGTGTACTGCTCTTTACTTGAAAGTATCATGAAGGTCGGAAGAAAAAATATATGTTGTGATTTCAGGAGACTGTAGTTTTTTGGCAGCCTACCAACGCCTTTCATTGAATGAGTTATTCGCCAGTCTCTGCTTAAGACTACATCAAGAGGAAACAAACCTTAGAGATAGAACGTAGAACTACTGTATTGTGTCAAGTTTCAAGAAGCTACCACAAACCGTGTTTCATTTAGTTCTAACTGCATCTGTCAATATAGGAGAAAACGCAGGGAAACCTAAAAATTCAAACTGTTCCTGCAAACGAATGCTTCCACCTAGGAGAACGAAACTTGGACATCCAAGTTTGATTGGAGTACTGCTCATTACTTGAAAGTATCATGAAGGTCGGAAGAAAAAATATATCTTGTGATTTCAGGAGACTGTAGTTTTTTTGGCAGCCTAACAATGCCTTTCATTGAATGAGTTATTCGCCAGTCTCTGCTTAATGCTACATCAAAAGGAAACAAACATTAGAGATAGAACGTAGAACTACTGTATTGTGTCAAGTTTCAAGAAGCTAGCACAAACCGTGTTTGATTTAGAGTTCTAACTGCATCTGTTAATATAGAAGAAAACGCAGTGAAACCTAAAAATTCAAACTCTTCCTGCAAACGAATGCTTCAACCTAGGAGAACAAAACTTGGACATCCAAGTTTGATTGGTGTACTGCTCATTACTTGAAAGTATCATGAAGGTCGGAAGAAAAAATATATGTTGTGATTTCAGGAGACTGTAGTTTTTTGGCAGCCTACCAACGCCTTTCATTGAATGAGTTATTCGCCAGTCTCTGCTTAAGGCTACATCAAGAGGAAATAAACCTTAGAGATAGAACGTAGAACTACTGTATTGTGTCAAGTTTCAAGAAGCTAGCACAAACCGTGTTTAATTTAGAGTTCTAACTGCATCTGTCAATATAGGAGAAAACGCAGTGAAACCTAAAAATTCAAACTGTTCCTGCAAACGAATGCTTCAACGTAGGAGAACGAAACTTGGGCATCCAAGTTTGATTGGTGTACTGCTCATTACTTGAAGTTATCATGAAGGTCGGATGAAAAAATATACATTGAGATTTCAGGAGATGGTAGTTTTTTGGAAGCTTAACAATGCCTTTCATTGAAAGTGTTATTCGCCAGTCTCTGCTTAAGGCTACATCAAGAGGAAACAAACCTTAGGGATAGAACGTAGAACTACTTTATTGTGTCAAGTTTCAAGAAGCTACCACAAACCGTGTTTGATTTAGAGTTCGAAATGCATCTGTCAATATAGGAGAAAACAGAGTGAAACCTAAAAATTCAAACTGTTCCTGTAAACGAATGCTTCAACATAGGAGAATGAAACTTGGGCATCCAAGTTTGATCGGTGTACTGCTCATTACTTGAAAGTATCATGAAGGTCGGAAGAAAAAATATATGTTTTGATTTCAGGAGACTGTCGTTTTTTGGCAGCCTACCAACGCCTTTCATTGAATGAGTTATTCGCCAGTTTCTGCTTAAGGCTACATCAAGAGGAAACAAACCTTAGAGTTAGAACGTAGAACTACTGTATTGTGTCAAGTTTCAAGAAGCTAGCACAAACCGTGTTTGATTTAGAGTTCTAACTGCATCTGTCAATATAGAAGAAAACGCAGTGAAACCTAAAAATTCAAACTGTTCCTGCAAACGAATGCTTCAACCTAAGAGAACGAAACTTGGACATCCAAGTTTGATTGGTGTACTGCACATTACTTGAAAGTATCATGAAGGTCGGAAGAAAAAATGTATGTTGTGATTTCAGGAGACTGTAGTTTTTTGGCAGCCTACCAACGCCTTTCATTGAATGAGTTATTCGCCAGTCTCTGCTTAAGGCTACATCAAGAGGAAACAAACCTTAGAGTTAGAACGTAGAACTACTGTATTGTGTCAAGTTTCAAGAGGCTAGCACAAACCGTGTTTGATTTAAGTTCTAACTGCATCTGTCAATATAGAAGAAAACGCAGTGAAACCTAAAAATTCAAACTGTTCCTGCAAACGAATGCTTCAACCTAGGAGAACGAAACTTGGGCATCCAAGTTTGATTGGTGTACTGCTCATTACTTGAAGTTATCATGAAGGTCGGAAGAAAAAATATATGTTGTGATTTCAGGAGATGTTAGTTTTTTGAAAGCTTAACAATGCCTTTCATTGATGTGTTATTCGCCAGTCTCTGCTTAAGGCTACATCAAGAGGAAACAAACCTTAGATTTAGAACGTAGAACTACTGTATTGTGTCAAGTTTCAAGAGGCTAGCACAAACCGTGTTTGATTTAGAGTTCTAACTGCATCTGTCAATATAGAAGAAAACGCAGTGAAACCTAAAAATTCAAACTGTTCCTGCAAACAAATGCTTCAACCTAGGAGAAGGAAACTTAGCCATCCAAGTTTGATTGGTGTACTGCTCATTTCTTGAAGTTATCATGAAGGTCGGAAGAAAAAATATATGTTGTGATTTCAGGAGACTGTAGTTTTTTGGCAGCCTACCAACGCCTTTCATTGAATGAGTTATTCGCCAGTCTCTGCTTAAGGCTACATCAAGAGGAAACAAACCTTAGAGTTAGAACGTAGAACTACTGTATTGTGTCAAGTTTCAAGAGGCTAGCACAAACCGTGTTTGATTTAGAGTTCTAACTGCATCTGTCACTATAGAAGAAAACGCAGTGAAACCTAAAAATTCAAACTCTTCCTGCAAACGAATGCTTCAACCTAGGAGAACGAAACTTGGACATCCAAGTTTGATTGGTGTACTGCTCATTACTTGAAAGTATCATGAAGTTCGGAAGAAAAAATATATGTTGTGATTTCAGGAGATGTTAGTTTTTTGAAAGCTTAACAATGCCTTTCATTGAATGTGTTATTCGCCAGTCTCTGCTTAAGGCTACAACAAGAGGAAACAAACCTTAGAGTTAGAACGTAGAACTACTGTATTGTGTCAAGTTTCAAGAGGCTAGCACAAACCGTGTTTGATTTAGAGTTCTAACTGCATCTGTCAATATAGAAGAAAACGCAGTGAAACCTAAAAATTCAAACTTCTCCTGCAAACGAATGCTTCAACCTAGGAGAACGAAACATGGACATCCAAGTTTGATTGGTGTACTGCTCATTACTTGAAAGTATCATGAAGGTCGGAAGAAAAAATATATGTTGTGATTTCAGGAGACTCTAGTTTTTTGGCAGCCTACCAACGCCTTTCATTGAATGAGTTATTCGCCAGTCTCTGCTTAAGGCTACATCAAGAGGAAACAAACCTTAGAGATAGAACGTAGAACTACAGTATTGTGTCAAGTTTCAAGAAGCTACCACAAACCGTGTTTTATTTAGAGTTCTAACTGCATCTGTCAATATAGGAGAAAACGCAGTGAAACCTGAAAATTCAAACTGTTCCTGCAAATGAACGCTTCAACGTAGGAGAACGAAACTTGGGCATCCAAGTTTGATTGGTGTACTGCTCATTACTTGAAGTTATCATGAAGGTCGGAAGAAAAAATATATGTTGTGATTTCAGGAGACTGTAGTTTTTTGGCAGCCTACCAACGCCTTTCATTGAATGAGTTATTCGCCAGTCTCTGCTTAAGGCTACATCAAGAGGAAACAAACCTTAGAGATAGAACGTAGAACTACTGTATTGTGTCAAGTTTCAAGAAGCTACCACAAACCGTGTTTGATTTAGAGTTCTAACTGCATCTGTCAATATAGGAGAAAATGCAGGGAAACCTAAAAATTCAAACTGTTCCTGCAAACGAATGCTTCAACCTAGGAGAACGAAACTTGGACATCCAAGTTTGATTGGTGTACTGCTCATTACTTGAAAGTATCATGAAGGTCAGAAGAAAAAATATATGTTGTGATTTCAGGAGACTGTAGTTTTTTGGCAGCCTAACAATGCCTTTCATTGAATGAGTTATTCGCCAGTCTCTGCTTAAGGCTACATCAAAAGGAAACAAACCTTAGAGATAGAACGTAGAACTACTGTATTGTGTCAAGTTTCAAGAAGCTAGCACAAACCGTGTTTGATTTAGAGTTCTAACTGCATCTGTCAATATAGAAGAAAATGCAGTGAAACCTAAAAATTCAAACTGTTCCTGCAAACGAATGCTTCAACCTAGGAGAACGAAACTTGGGCATCCAAGTTTGATTGGTGTACTGCTCATTACTTGAAGTTATCATGAAGGTCGGATGAAAAAATATACATTGAGATTTCAGGAGATGGTAGTTTTTTGGAAGCTTAACAATGCCTTTCATTGAAAGTGTTATTCGCCAGTCTCTGCTTAAGGCTACATCAAGAGGAAACAAACCTTAGGGATAGAACGTAGTACTACTTTATTGTGTCAAGTTTCAAGAAGCTACCACAAACCGTGTTTGATTTAGAGTTCGAACTGCATCTGTCAATATAGGAGAAAACAGAGTGAAACCTATAAATTCAAACTGTTCCTGAAAACGAATGCTTCAACTTAGGAGAACGAAACTTGGGCATCCAAGTTTGATTGGTGTACTGCTCATTACTTGAAAGTATCATGAAGGTCGGAAGAAAAAATATGTTTTGATTTCAGGAGACTGTCGTTTTTTGGCAGCCTACCAACGCCTTTCATTGAATGAGTTATTCGCCAGTCTCTGCTTAAGGCTACATCAAGAGGAAACAAACCTTAGGGTTAGAACGTAGAACTACTGTATTGTGTCAAGTTTCAAGAAGCTACCACAAACCGTGTTTAATTTAGAGTTCTAACTGTATCTGTCAATATAGGAGAAAACGCAGTGAAACCTAAAAATTCAAACTGTTCCTGCAAAGGAATGCTTCAACCTAGGAGAACGAAACTTGGGCATCCAAGTTTGATTGGTGTACTGCTCATTACTTGAAAGTATCATGAAGGTCGGAAGAAAAAATGTATGTTGTGATTTCAGGAGACTGTCGTTTTTTGGCAGCCTACCAACGCCTTTCATTGAATGAGTTATTCGCCAGTCTCTGCTTAAGGCTACATCAAGAGGAAACAAACCTTAGAGTTAGAACGTAGAACTACTGTATTGTGTCAAGTTTCAAGAAGCTAGCACAAACCGTGTTTGATTTAGAGTTCTAACTGCATCTGTCAATATACAAGAAAACGCAGTGAAACCTAAAAATTCAAACTTCTCCTGCAAACGAATGCTTCAACCTAGGAGAACGAAACTTGGACATCCAAGTTTGATTGGTGTACTGCTCATTACTTGAAAGTATCATGAAGGTCGGAAGAAAAAAAATATGTTGTGATTTCAGGAGACTGTCGTTTTTTGGCAGCCTACCAACGCCTTTCATTGAATGAGTTATTCGCCAGTCTCTGCTTAAGGCTACATCAAGAGGAAACAAACCTTAGAGTTAGAACTTAGAACTACTGTATTGTGTCAAGTTTCAAGAAGCTACCACAAACCGTGTTTCATTTAGAGTTCTAACTGCATCTGTCAATATAGGAGAAAACGCAGGGAAACCTAAAAATTCAAACTGTTCCTGCAAACGAATGCTTCAACCTAGGAGAACGAAACTTGGACATCCAAGTTTGATTGGAGTACTGCTCATTACTTGAAAGTATCATGAAGGTCGGAAGAAAAAATATATCTTGTGATTTCAGGAGACTGTAGTTTTTTGGCAGCCTAACAATGCCTTTCATTGAATGAGTTATTCGCCAGTCTCTGCTTAAGGCTACATCAAAAGGAAACAAACCTTATAGATAGAACGTAGAACTACTGTATTGTGTCAAGTTTCAAGAAGCTAGCACAAACCGTGATTTATTTAGAGTTCTAACTGCATCTGTCAATATAGGAGAAAACATAGTGAAACCTATAAATTCAAACTGTTCCTGCAAACGAATGCTTCAACCTAGGAGAACGAAACTTGGACATCCAAGTTTGATTGGTGTACTGCTCATTACTTGAAAGTATCATGATGGTCGGAAGAAAAAATATATGTTGTGATTTCAGGAGACTGTAGTTTTTTGGCAGCCTACTAACGCCTTTCATTAAATGAGTTATTCGCCAGTCTCTGCTTAAGGCTACATTAAGAGGAAACAAACCTTAGAGATAGAACGTAGAAATATTGTATTGTGTCAAGTTTCAAGAAGCTACCACAAACCGTGTTTAATTTAGAGTTCTAACTGCATCTGTCAATATAGGAGAAAACGCAGTGAAACCTAAAAATTCAAACTGTTCCTGCAAACGAATGCTTCAACCTAGGAGAATGAAACTTGGGCATCCAAGTTTGATTGGTGTACTGCTCATTACTTGAAGTTATCATGAAGGTCGGATGAAAAAATATACATTGAGATTTCAGGAGATGGTAGTTTTTTGGAAGCTTAACAATGCCTTTCATTTAAAGTGTTATTCGCCAGTCTCTGCTTAAGGCTACATCAAGAGGAAACAAACCTTAGGGATAGAACGTAGAACTACTTTATTGTGTCAAGTTTCAAGAAGCTACCACAAACCGAGTTTCATTTAGAGTTCGAACTGCATCTGTCAATATAGGAGAAAACAGAGTGAAACCTAAAAATTCAAACTTTTCCTGCAAAAGAATGCTTCAACATTGGAGAACGAAACTTGGGCATCCAAGTTTGATTGGTGTACTGCTCATTACTTGAAAGTATCATGAAGGTCGGAAGAAAAAATATATGTTTTGATTTCAGGAGACTGTCGTTTTTTGGCAGCCTACCAACGCCTTTCATTGAATGAGTTATTCGCCAGTCTCTGCTTAAGGCTACATCAAGAGGAAACAAACCTTAGAGTTAGAACGTAGAACTACTGTATTGTGTCAAGTTTCAAGAAGCTACCACAAACCGTGTTTATTTTAGAGTTCTAAGTGTATCTGTCAATATAGGAGAAAACGCAGTGAAACCTAAAAATTCAAACTGTTCCTGCAAAGGAATGCTTCAACCTAGGAGAACGAAACTTGGGCACCCAAGTTTGATTGGTGTACTGCTCATTACTTGAAGTTATCATGAAGGTCGGAAGAAAAAATATATGTTGTGATTTCAGGAGACTGTAGTTTTTTGGCAGCCTACCAACGCCTTTCATTGAATGAGTTATTCGCCAGTCTCTGCTTAAGGCTACATCAAGAGGAAACAAACCTTAGAGAAAGAACGTAGAACTACTGTATTGTGTCAAGTTTCAAGAAGCTAGCACAAACCGTGTTTGATTTAGAGTTCTAACTGCATCTGTCAATATAGAAGAAAACGCAGTGAAGCCTAAAAATTCAAACTGTTCCTGCAAACGAATGCTTCAACCTAGGAGAACGAAACTTGGACATCCAAGTTTGATTGGTGTACTGCACATTACTTGAAAGTATCATGAAGGTCGGAAGAAAAAATGTATGTTGTGATTTCAGGAGACTGTAGTTTTTTGGCAGCCTACCAACGCCTTTCATTGAATGAGTTATTCGCCAGTCTCTGCTTAAGGCTACATCAAGAGGAAACAAACCTTAGAGATAGAACGTAGAACTACTGTATTGTGTCAAGTTTCAAGAAGCTACCACAAACCGTGTTTGATTTAGAGTTCTAACTGCATCTGTCAATATAGGAGAAAACGCAGGGAAACCTAAAAATTCAAACTGTTCCTGCAAACGAATGCTTCAACCTAGGAGAACGAAACTTGGACATCCAAGTTTGATTGGTGTAATGCTCATTACTTGAAAGTATCATGAAGGTCGGAAGAAAAAATATATGTTGTGATTTCAGGAGACTGTAGTTTTTTGGCAGCCTGACAATGCCTTTCATTGAATGAGTTATTCGCCAGTCTCTGCTTAAGGCTACATCAAAAGGAAACAAACCTTAGAGATAGAACGTAGAACTACTGTATTGTGTCAAGTTTCAAGAAGCTAGCACAAACCGTGTTTGATTTAGAGTTCTAACTGCATCTGTCAATATAGAAGAAAACGCAGTGAAACCTAAAAATTCAAACTTCTCCTGCAAACGAATGCTTCAACCTAGGAGAACGAAACTTGGACATCCAAGTTTGATTGGTGTACTGCTCATTACTTGAAAGTATCATGAAGGTCGGAAGAAAAAATATATGTTGTGATTTCAGGAGACTGTCGTTTTTTGGCAGCCTACCAACGCCTTTCATTGAATGAGTTATTCGCCAGTCTCTGCTTAAGGCTACATCAAGAGGAAACAAACCTTAGAGTTAGAACGTAGAACTACTGTATTGTGTCAAGTTTCAAGAAGCTACCACAAACCGTGTTTCATTTAGAGTTCTAACTGCATCTGTCAATATAGGAGAAAACGCAGGGAAACCTAAAAATTCAAACTGTTCCTGCAAACGAATGCTTCAACCGAGGAGAACGAAAGTTGGACATCCAAGTTTGATTGGAGTACTGCTCATTACTTGAAAGTATCATGAAGGTCGGAAGAAAAAATATATCTTGTGATTTCA
Source organism: Callospermophilus lateralis (assembly GCF_048772815.1). NCBI lineage: Eukaryota > Metazoa > Chordata > Mammalia > Rodentia > Sciuridae > Callospermophilus > Callospermophilus lateralis. The sequence goes on from NW_027515905.1 coordinate 67,903, forward strand.
GGAGACTGTAGATTTTGGCAGCCTAACAATGCCTTTCATTGAATGAGTTATTCGCCAGTCTCTGCTTAAGGCTACATCAAAAGGAAACAAACCTTAGAGATAGAACGTAGAACTACTGTATTGTGTCAAGTTTCAAGAAGCTAGCACAAACCGTGATTTATTTAGAGTTCTAACTGCATCTGTCAATATAGAAGAAAACGCAGTGAAACCTAAAAATTCAAACTGTTCCTGCAAACGAATGCTTCAACCTAGGAGAACGTAACTTGGACATCCAAGTTTGATTGGTGTACTGCTCATTACTTGAAAGTATCATGATGGTCGGAAGAAAAAATATATGTTGTGATTTCAGGAGACTGTAGTTTTTTGGCAGCCTACTAACGCCTTTCATTAAATGAGTTATTCGCCAGTCTCTGCTTAAGGCTACATTAAGAGGAAACAAACCTTAGAGATAGAACGTAGAAATATTGTATTGTGTCAAGTTTCAAGAAGCTACCACAAACCGTGTTTAATTTAGAGTTCTAACTGCATCTGTCAATATAGGAGAAAACGCAGTGAAACCTAAAAATTCAAACTGTTCCTGCAAACGAATGCTTCAACCTAGGAGAATGAAACTTGGGCATCCAAGTTTGATTGGTGTACTGCTCATTACTTGAAGTTATCATGAAGGTCGGATGAAAAAATATACATTGAGATTTCAGGAGATGGTAGTTTTTTTTAAGCTTAACAATGCCTTTCATTTAAAGTGTTATTCGCCAGTCTCTGCTTAAGGCTACATCAAGAGGAAACAAACCTTAGGGATAGAACGTAGAACTACTTTATTGTGTCAAGTTTCAAGAAGCTACCACAAACCGAGTTTCATTTAGAGTTCGAACTGCATCTGTCAATATAGGAGAAAACAGAGTGAAACCTAAAAATTCAAACTGTTCCTGCAAAGGAATGCTTCAACCTAGGAGAACGAAACTTGGGCACCCAAGTTTGATTGGTGTACTGCTCATTACTTGAAGTTATCATGAAGGTCGGAAGAAAAAATGTATGTTGTGATTTCAGGAGACTGTAGTTTTTTGGCGGCCTACCAACGCCTTTCATTGAATGAGTTATTCGCCAGTCTCTGCTTAAGGCTACATCAAGAGGAAACAAACCTTAGAGTTAGAACGTAGAACTACTGTATTGTGTCAAGTTTCAAGAAGCTAGCACAAACTGTGTTTGATT
>NW_027515906.1:0-42840 GCF_048772815.1 Callospermophilus lateralis
ATCAAGACGAAACAAACCTTAGAGATAGAACGTAGAACTATTGTATTGTGTCAAGTTTCAAGAAGCTAGCACAAACCGTGTTTGATTTAGAGTTCGAACTGCATCTGTCAATATAGGAGAAAACAGAGTGAACCTAAAAATTGAAACTGTTACTGCAAACGAATGCTTCAATCTAGGAGAACTAAACTTGAGCATTAAGTGGGATTTGTGTACTGATCATTACGTGAATGTATCATGAAGATTGGATGAAAACATATATGTTGAGATTTCAGGAGACTCTAGTGTTTGGAAGTTTGGCAACCCCTTTCCATATAAGTGTTATTCGCAGTCCCTGCATTAGGCTACATCGAGAGGAAACAAAAGTTAGAGATAGAACGTAGAACTACTGTATTGTGTCAAGTTTCAAGAAGCTAGCACAAACTGTGTTTGATTTAGAGATCGAACTGCATCTGTCAATATAGGAGAAAACAGAGTGAAACCTAAAAATTCAAACTGTTACTGCAAACGAATGCTTCACCCTAGGAGAACGAGTCTTGGGCATCCAAGTTTGATTGGTGTACTGCTCATTACTTGAAAGTATCATGAAGGTCGGATGAAAAAATATATGTTGTGATTTCAGGAGACTGTAGTTTTTTGGCAGCCTAACAATGCCTTTCATTTAATGAGTTATTCTCCAGTCTTTGCTTAAGGCTACATCAAGACGAAACAAACCTTAGAGATAGAACATAGAACTACTGTATTGTGTCAAGTTTCAAGAAGCTAGCAGAAACCGTGTTTTATTTAGAGTTCGAACTGCATCTGTCAATATAGGAGAAAACAGAGTGAAACCTAAAAATTCAAACTGTTACTGCAAACGAATGCTTCAACCTAGAAGAACGAAACTGGGCATCCAAGTTTGATTGGTGTACTGCTCATTACTTGAAGGTATCATGAATGTCGGAAGAAAAAATATATGTTGAGAATACAGGAGACTGTAGTTTTTTGGCAACCTAACAACGCATTTCATTGAATGAGTTATTCGCCAGTCTTTGCTTAAGGCTACATCAAGAGGAAACAAACCTTAGAGATAGAACGTAGAACTACTGTATTGTGTCAAGTTTCAAGAAGCTACCACATACCGTGTTGATTTAGAGTTCGAACTGCCTCTGTCAATATAGGAGAAAACAGAGTGAAACCTAAAAATTCAAACTGTTCCTGGAAACGAATGCTTCAATCTAGGAGAACTAAACTTGGGCATCCAAGTGGGATTGGTGTACTGATCATTACGTGAATGTATCATGAAGATTGGATGAAAAGATATATGTTGAGATTTCAGGAGACTCTAGTGTTAGGAAATTTGGCAACCCCTTTCCATATAAGTGTTATTCGCAGTCCCTCCATTAGGCTACATCAAGAGGAAACAAACCTTAGGTATAGAACGTAGAACTACTTTATTGTGTCAAGTTTCAAGAAGCTAGCACAAACCGTGTTGGATTTCGAGTTCTAACTGCATGTGTCAATATATAGGAGAAAACAGAGTGAAACGTAAAAATTCAAACTGTTTCTACAAACGAATGCTTCAACCTAGGAGAACGAAACTTGGGCATCCAAGTTTGATTGGTGTACTGCTCATTACTTGAAAGTATCATGAGGGTCGGAAGAAAAAATATATGTTGTGATTTCAGGACACTGTAGTTTTTTGGCAGCCTAACATTGCCTTTCATTGAATGAGTTATTCTCCAGTCTCTACTTAAGGCTACATCAAGACAAAACAAACCTTAGAGATAGAACGTAGAACTACTGTATTGTGTCAAGTTTCAAAAAGCTAGCACAAACCGTGTTTGATTTAGAGTTCGAACTGCATACGTCAATATAGGAGAAAACAGAGTGAAACCTAAAAATTCAAACTGTTACTGCAAACGAATGCTTCAACCTAGGAGAACAAAACTTGGGCATCCAAGTTTGATTGGTGTACTGCTCATTACTTGAAAGTATCATGAAGGTCGGAAGAAAAAATATATGTTGAGATTACAGGAGACTGTAGATTTTTGCCAACTTAACAGCACCTTTCAGTGAATGAGTTATTCACCAGTCTTTTCTTAAGACTACATCAAGAGGAAACAAACCTTAGAGACAGAACGTAGAACTACTGTATTGTGTCAAGTTTCAAGAAGCTAGCACAAACCATGTTGATTTAGAGTTCCAACTGCATCTGTCAATATAGGAGAAAACAGAGTGAAACCTAAAAATTCAAACTGTTCCTGGAAACCAATGCTTCAATCTAGGAGAACTAAACTTGGGCATCCAAGTGGGATTGGTGTACTGATCATTACGTGAATGTATCATGAAGATTGGATGAAAAAATTTATGTTGAGATTTCAGGAGACTCTAGTGTTTGGAAGTTTGGCAACCCCTTTCCATATAAGTGTTATTCGCAGTCCCTGCATTAGGCTACATCAAGAGGAAACAAAACTTAGAGATAGAACGTAGAACTACTGTATTGTGTCAAGTTTCAAGAAGCTAGCACAAACTGTGTTTGATTTAGAGATCGAACTGCATCTGTCAATATAGGAGAAAACAGAGTGAAACCTAAAAATTCACACTGTTACTGGAAATGAATGCTTCAACCTAGGAGAACGAAACTTGGGCATCCAAGTTTGATTGGTGTACTGCTCATTACTTGAAAGTATCATAAAAGTCGGAAGAAAAAATATATGTTGTGATTTCAGGAGACTGTAGTTTTTTGGCAGCCTAACAACGCCTTTCATTGAATGAGTTATTCTCCAGTCTCTGCTTAAGGCTACATCAAGAGGAAACAAACCTTAGAGATAGAACCTAGAACTACTGTATTGTGTAAAGTTTCAAGAAGCTAGCACAAACCGTGTTTGATGTAGAGTTCGAACTGCATCTGTCAATATAGGAGAAAACAGAGTGAAACCTAAAAATTCAAACTGTTTCTGCAAACGAATGCTTCAACCTAGGAGAACGAAACTTGGGCATCCACGTTTGATTGGTGTACTGCTTATTACTTGAAAGTATCATGAATGTCGGATGAAAAAATATATGTTGAGATTTCAGGAGATGGTAGTTTTTTGGAAGCTGAACAACGCCTTTCATTGTAAGTGTTATTCGCCAGACTCTGCTTAAGACTACATCAAGAGGAAACAAAAGTTAGGTATAGAACGTAGAACTACTTTATTGTGTCAAGTTTCAAGAAGCTAGCACAAACCGTGTTTGATTTAGAGTTCTAACTGCATGTGTCTATATAGGAGAAAACAGAATGAAACGTAAAAATTCAAACTGTTCCTGCAAACGAATGCTTCAACCTAAAAGAACGAAACTAGGGGATCCAAGTTTGATTGGTGTACTGCTCATTACTTGAAAGTATCATGAAGGTCGGAAGAAAAAGTATATGTTGTGATTTCAGGAGACTGTAGTTTTTTTTCAGCTAACAACGCCTTTCATTGAATGAGTTATTCTCCAGTCTCTGCTTAAGGCTACATCAAGAGGAAACTAACCTTAGAGATAGAACGTAGAACTACTGCATTGTGTCAAGTTTCAAGAAGCTAGCACAAACCGTGTTGATTTAGAGTTCGTACTGCATCTGTCAATATAGGAGAAAACAGAGTGAAACCTAAAAATTCAAACTGTTCCTGGAAACGAATGCTTCAATCTAGGAGAACTAAACTTGGGCATCCAAGTGGGATTGGTGTACTGATCATTACGTGAAGGTATCATGAAGATTGGATGAAAAATATATGTTGAGATTTCAGGAGACTTTAGTGTTTGGAAGTTTGGCAACCCCTTTCCATATAAGTGTTATTCGCAGTCCCTGCATTAGGCTACATCAAGAGGAAACAAACCTTAGAGATAGAAAGTAGAACTACTGTATTGTGTCAAGTTTCAAGAAGCTAGCACAAACCGTGTTTGATTTCGAGTTCAAACTGCATCTGTCAATATAGGAGAAAACAGAGTGAAACGTGAAAATTCAAACTGTTTCTGCAAACGAATGCTTCAACCTAGGAGAACGAAACTTGGGCATCCTAGTTTGAATGGTGTACTGCTTATTATTTGAAAGTATCATGAAGTCGGATGAAAAAATATATGTTGAGATTTCAGGAGATGGTAGTTTTTTGGAAGCTTAACAATGCCTTTCATTGAAAGTGTTATTCGCCAGTCTCTGCATAAGGCTACATCAAGAGGAAACAAACCTTAGAGATAGAAATTACAACTACTCTATTGTGTCAAGTTTCAAGAAGCTAGCACAAACCGTGTTGATTTAGAGTTCGTACTGCATCTGTCAATATAGGAGAAAACAGAGCGAAACCTAAAAATTCAAACTGTTCCTGGAAACGAATGCTTCAATCTAGGAGAACTAAACTTGGGCATCCGAGTGGGATTGGTGTACTGATCATTATGTGAATGTATCATGAAGATTGGATGAAAAAATATATGTTGAGATTTCAGGAGACTCTCGTTTTTCGAAGTTTGGCAACCCCTTTCAATATAAGTGTTATTCGCCAGTCCCAGCTTTAGGCTACATCAAGAGGAAGCAAACCTTAGAGAGAGAACGTAGAACTACTTTATTTTTTCAAGTTTCAAGAAGCTAGTACAAACCTTGTTTGATTTAGAGTTCGAACTGCATCTGTCAATATAGGAGAAAACAGAGTGAAACCTAAAAATTCAAATGTTACTGCAAACGAATGCTTCAACCTAGGAGAACGAAACTTGGGCATCCAAGTTTGATTGGTGTACTGCTCATTACTTGAAAGTATCATGAAGGTCGGAAGAAAATTATATGTTGAGATTACAAGAGACTGTAGTTTTTTGCCAACCTAACAACGCCTTTCATTGAATGAGTTATTCACCAGTTTTTGCTTAAGAGTACATCAGGAGGAAACAAACCTTAGAGATAGAATGTAGAACTACTGTATTGTCTCAAGTTTCAAGAAGCTAGCACAAACCGTGTTGATTTAGAGTTCGAACTGCATCTGTCAATATAGGAGAAAACAGAGTGAAACCTAAAAATTCAAACTGTTACTGCAAACGAATGCTTCAACCAAAAAGAACGAAACTAGGGCATCTAAGTTTGATTGGTGTACTGCTCATTACTTGAAAGTATCATGAAGGTCGGAAGAAAAAATATATGTTGAGATTACAGGAGACTGTAGTTTTTTGGCAACCTAACAACGCATTTCATTGAATGAGTTATTCGTCAGTCTTTGCTTAAGGCTACATCAAGAGGAAACAAACCTCACAGATAGAACGTAGAACTACTGTATTGTGTCAAGTTTCAAGAAGCTAGCACAAACTGTGTTTGATTTAGAGTTCGAACTGCATCTGTCAATTTAGGAGAAAACAGAGTGAAACCTAAAAATTCAAACTGTTACTGCAAACGAATGCTTCAACCTAGGAGAACGAAACTTGGGCATCCAAGTTTGATTGGTGTACTGCTCATTACTTGAAAGTATCATGAAGTTCGGAAGTAAAAATATATGTTTTGATTTCAGGAGACTGTAGTTTTTTGGAAGCCTAACAACGCCTTTCATTGAATGAGTTATTCTCCAGTCTCTGCTTAAGGCTACATCAAGACGAAACAAACCTTAGAGAAAGAACGTAGAGCTACTGTAATGTGTCAAGTTTCAAGAAGCTAGCACAAACCGTGTTTGATTTAGAGTTCGAACTCCATCTGTCAATATAGGAGAAAACAGAGTGAAACCTAAAAATTCAAACTGTTACTGCAAACGAATGCTTCAACCTAGGAGAACAAAACTTGGGCATCCAAGTTTGATTGGTGTACTGCTCATTACTTGAAAGTATCATGAAGGTCGGAAGAAAAAATATATGTTGAGATTACAGGAGACTGTAGTTTTTTGCCTACCTAACAACGCCTTTCATTGAATGAGTTATTCACCAGTCTTTGCTTAGGACTACATCAAGAGGAAACAAACCTTAGAGATAGAACGTAGAACTACTGTATTGTGTCAAGTTTCATGAAGATAGCACAAACCGTGTTGATTTAGAGTTCGAACTGCATCTGTCAATATAGGAGAAAACAGAGTAAAACCTAAAAATTCAAACTGTTACTGCAAACGAATGCTTCAACCTAGAAGAACGAAACTCGGGCATCCAAGTTTGATTGGTGTACTGCTCATTACTTGAAAGTATCATGAAGGTCGGAAGAAAAAATATATGTTGAGATTACAGGAGACTGTAGTTTTTTGGCAACCTAACAACGCATTTCATTGAATCAGTTGTTCGCCAGTCTTTGCTTAAGGCTACATCAAGAGGAAACAAACCTTAGAGATAGAACGTAGAACTACTGTATTGTGTCAAGTTTCAAGAAGCTAGCACAAACCGTGTTGATTTAGAGTTTGAACTGCATCTGTCAATATAGGAGAAAACAGAGTGAAACCTAAAAATTCAAACTGTTACTGCTAACGAATGCTTCCACCTAGAAGAACGAAACTACGGCATCCAAGTTTGATTGGTGTACTGCTCAATACTTGAAAGTATCATGAAGGTCGGAAGAAAAAATATATGTTGAGATTACAGGAGACTGTATTTTTATGGCAACCTAACAAGGCATTTCATTGAATGAGTTATTCGCCAGTCTTTGCTTAAGGCTACATCAAGAGGAAACAAAACTTAGAGATAGAACGTAGAACTACTGTATTGTGTCAAGTTTCAAGAATCTAGAACAAACCGTGTTGATTTAGAGTTCGAACTGCATCTGTCAATACAGGAGAAAACAGAGTGAAACCTAAAAATTCAAACTGTTACTGCTAACGAATGCTTCCACCTAGAAGAACGAAACTACGGTATCCAAGTTTGTTTGGTGTACTGCTCATTACTTGAAAGTATCATGAAGGTCGGGAGAAAAAATATATGTTGAGATTACAGGAGACTGTAGTTTTTTGGAAACCTAACAACGCATTTCATTGAATGAGTTATTCGCCAGTCTTTGCTTAAGGCTACATCAAGAGGAAACAAACCTTAGAGATAGAACTTAGAACTACTGTATTGTGTCAAGTTTCAAGAAGCAAGCACAAATCGTGTTGATTTAGAGTTCGAACTGCATCTGTCAATATAGGAGAAAACAGAGTGAAACCTAAAAATTCAAACTGTTCCTGGAAAGGAATGCTTCAATCTAGGAGAACTAAACTTGGGCATCAAAGTGGGATTTGTGTACTGATCATTACTTGAGAGTATCATGAAGATTGGATGAAAAAATATATGTTGAGATTTCAGGAGACTCTAGTTTTTGGAAGTTTGGCAACGCTTTCAATATAAGTGTTATTCGCCAGTCCCTGCTTTAGGGTACATCAAGAGCGAAACAAACCTTAGAGACAGAACGTAGAACTACTGTATTTTGTCAAGTTTCAAGAAGCTAGCAGAAACCGTGTTTGATTTAGAGTTTGAACTGCATCTGTCAATATCGGAGAAAACAGAGTGAAACCTAAAAATTCAAACTGTTACTGCAAACAAATGCTTCAACGTAGGAGAACAAAACTTGGGCATCCAAGTTTGATTGGTGTACTGCTCATTATGAAAGCATCATGAAGATCGGAAGAAAAAATATATGTTGAGATTACAGGAGACTGTAGTTTTTTGGCAACCTAACAACGCATTTCATTGAATGAGTTATTCGCCAGTCTTTGCTTAAGGCTACATCAAGAGGAAACAAACCTTAGAGATAGAACGTAGAACTACTGTATTGTGTCAAGTTTCAAGAAGCTAGCACAAACCGTGTTGATTTAGAGTTAGAACTGCATCTGTCAATATTGGAGAAAACAGAGTGAAACCTAAAAATTCAAACTGGAAAGGAATTCTTCAATCTAGGAGAACAAAACTTGGGCATCCAAGTGGGATTGGTGTACTGATCATTACTTGAGAGTATCATGAAGATTGGATGAAAAAATATATGTTGAGATTTCAGGAGACCTAGTTTTTGGAAGTTTGGCAACCCCTTTCAATATAAGTGTTATTCGCCAGTCCCTGCATTAGGCTACTTCAAGAGGAAACAAACCTTAGAGAAAGAACGTAGAACTACTGTATTGTGTCAAGTTTCAAGAAGCTATCAGAAACCGTGTTTGATTTAGAGTTCGAACTGCATCTGTCAATATAGGAGAAAACAGAGTGAAACCTAAAAATTCAAACTGTTACTGCAAACGAATGCTTCAACCTAGGAGTCAAAACTTGGGCATTTAAGTTTGATTGGTGTACTGCTCATTACTTGAAAGCATCATGAAGGGCGGAAGAAAAAATATATGTTGAGATTACAGGAGACTGTAGTTTTTTGGCAGCCTAACAACGCCTTTCATTGAATGAGTTATTCTCCAGTCTCTGCTTAAGGCTACATCAAGACAAAACAAATCTTAGAGATAGAATGTAGAACTACTGTATTGTGTCAAGTTTCAAGAAGCTAGCACAAACCGTGTTTGATTTAGAGTTCAAACTGCATCTGTCAATATAGGAGAAAACAGAGTGAAACCTAAAAATTCAAACTGTTCCTGCAAACGAATGCTTCAATCTAGGAGAACTTAACTTGGGCATCCAAGTGGGATTGGTGTACTGATCATTACGTGAATGTATCATGAATATTGGATGAAAAAATATATGTTGAGATTTCAGGAGACTCTAGTTTTTGGAAGTTTGGAAACCCCTTTCAATATAAGTGTTATTCGCCAGTCTCTGCTTTAGGCTACATCAAGAGGAAGCAAACCTTAGAGAAAAAACGTAGAACTACTTTATTTTGTCAAGTTTCAAGAAGCTAGCACAAACCTTGTTTGATTTAGAGTTTGAACTATATTTGTCAATATAGGAGAAAACAGAGTGAAACCTAAAAATTCAAACTGTTACTGCAAACGAATGCTTCCACCTAGAAGAACGAAACTAGGGCATCCAAGTTTGATTGGTGTACTGCTCATTAGTTGAAAGTATCATGAAGGTCGGAAGAAAAAATATATGTTGAGATTACAGGAGACTGTAGATTTTGGCAACCTAACAACGCATTTCATTGAATGAGTTATTCGCCAGTCTTTGCTTAAGGCTACATCAAGAGGAAACAAACCTTAGAGATAGAACGTAGAACTACTGTATTGTGTCAAGTTTAAAGAGGCTAGCACAAACCGTGTTGATTTAGATTTCGAACTGCATCTCTCAATATGGGAGAAAACAGAGTGAAACCTAAAAATTCAAACTGTTCCTGGAAACGAATGGTTCAATCTAGTAGAACTAACTTTGGCATCCAAGTGGGATTGGTGTACTGATCATTACGTGAATGTATCATGAAGATTGGATGAAAAAATATATGTTGAGATTTCAGGAGATTCTAGTGTTTGGAAGTTTGGCAACCCCTTTCCATAAAAGTGTTATTCACAGTCCCTGCATTAGGCTACATCAAGAGGAAAAAAAACATGGAGATAGAACGTAGAAGTACTTTATTTTGTGAAGTTTCAAGAAGCTAGCACAAACCTTGTTTGATTTAGAGTTTGAACTATATATGTCAATATAGGAGAAAACAGAGTGAAACCTAAAAATGCAAACTGTTACTGCAAACGAATGCTTCCACCTAGAAGAACGCAACTACGGCATCCAAGTTTGAGTGGTGTACTGCTTATTACATGAAAGTATCATGAAGGTTGGAAGAAAAATATATGTTGAGATTACAGGAGACTGTATTTTTTTGGCAACCTAACAACGCCTTTCATTGAATGAGTTATTCACCAGTCTTTGCTTAAGGCTACATCAAGAGGAAACAAACCTTAGAGATAGAACGTAGAACTCCTGTATTGTGTCAAGTTTCAAGAAGCTAGCACAAACCGTGTTGATTTAGAGTTCAAACTGCATATGTCAATATAGGAGAAAACAGAGTGAAACTTAAAATTCAAACTGTTACTCCTAATGAATGCTTCAACCTAGGAGAACAAAACTTGGGCATCCAAGTTTGATTTTTGTACTGCTCATTACTTGAAAGCATCATGAAGGGCGGAAGAAAAAATATATGTTGAGATTACAGGAGACTGTAGTTTTTTGGCAACCTAACAACGCCTTTCATTGATTGAGTTATTCACCAGTCTTTGCTTAAGGCTACATCAAGAGGAAACAAATATTTTAGGTAGAACGTAGAACTACTGTATTGTGTCAAGTTTCAAGAAGCTAGCACAAACCGTGTTGATTTAGAGTTCGAACTGCATCTGTCAATATAGGAGAAAACAGAGTGAAACCTAAAAATTCAAACTGTTACTGCTAACGAATGCTTCCACCTAGAAGAATGAAACTACGGCATCCAAGTTTGATTGGTGTACTGCTCATTAATTGAAAGTATCATGAAGGTCAGAAGAAAAAATATATGTTGAGATTACAGGAGACTGTAGTTTTTTGGCAACCTAACAATGCATTTCATTGAATGAATTATTCGCCAGTCTTTGCTTAAGGCTACATCAAGAGGAAACAAACCTTAGAGATAGAACGTAGAACTACTGTATTGTGTCAAGTTTCCAGAAGCTAGCACAAACCCTGTTGATTTAGAGTTCAAACTGCATCTGTCAATATAGGAGAAAACAGAGTGAAACCTAAAAATTCAAACTGTTCCTGGAAAGGAATGCTTCAATCTAGGATAACTAAACTTGGGCATTCAAGTGGGATTGGTGTACTGATCATTACTTGAGAGTATCATGAAGATTGGATGAAAACATATATGTTGAGATTTCAGGAGAGTCTAGTTTTTGGAAGTTTGCAACACCTTTCAATATAAGTGTTATTCGCCAGCCCCTGCATTAGGTTACTTCAAGAAGAAACAAACCTTAGAGACAGAACGTAGAACTACTGTATTGTGTCAAGTTTCAAGAAGCTAGCAGAATCCGTGTTTGATTTAGAGTTCGAACTGCATCTGTCAATATAGGAGAAAACAGAGTGAAACCTAAAAGTTCAAACTGTTATTGCAAACGAATGCTTCAACCTAGGAAAAAAACTTGGGCATCCAAATTTGATTGGTGTACTGCTCATTACTTGAAAGTATCATGAAGGTCGGAAAAAAAAATATATGTTGAGATTACAGGAGACTGTAGTTTTTTGGAAACCTAACAACACATTTCATTGAATGAGTTATTCGCCAGTCTTTGCTTAAGGCTACATCAAGAGGAAACAAACCTTAGAGATAGAACTTAGAACTACTGTATTGTGTCAAGTTTCAAGAAGCAAGCACAAATCGTGTTGATTTAGAGTTCGAACTGCATCTGTCAATATAGGAGAAAACAGAGTGAAACCTAAAAATTCAAACTGTTCCTGGAAAGGAATGCTTCAATCTAGGAGAACTAAACTTGGGCATCAAAGTGGGATTTGTGTACTGATCATTACTTGAGAGTATCATGAAGATTGGATGAAAAAATATATGTTGAGATTTCAGGAGACTCTAGTTTTTGGAAGTTTGGCAACGCTTTCAATATAAGTGTTATTCGCCAGTCCCTGCTTTAGGGTACATCAAGAGCGAAACAAACCTTAGAGACAGAACGTAGAACTACTGTATTTTGTCAAGTTTCAAGAAGCTAGCAGAAACCGTGTTTGATTTAGAGTTTGAACTGCATCTGTCAATATCGGAGAAAACAGAGTGAAACCTAAAAATTCAAACTGTTACTGCAAACAAATGCTTCAACGTAGGAGAACAAAACTTGGGCATCCAAGTTTGATTGGTGTACTGCTCATTATGAAAGCATCATGAAGATCGGAAGAAAAAATATATGTTGAGATTACAGGAGACTGTAGTTTTTTGGCAACCTAACAACGCATTTCATTGAATGAGTTATTCGCCAGTCTTTGCTTAAGGCTACATCAAGAGGAAACAAACCTTAGAGATAGAACGTAGAACTACTGTATTGTGTCAAGTTTCAAGAAGCTAGCACAAACCGTGTTGATTTAGAGTTAGAACTGCATCTGTCAATATTGGAGAAAACAGAGTGAAACCTAAAAATTCAAACTGGAAAGGAATTCTTCAATCTAGGAGAACAAAACTTGGGCATCCAAGTGGGATTGGTGTACTGATCATTACTTGAGAGTATCATGAAGATTGGATGAAAAAATATATGTTGAGATTTCAGGAGACCTAGTTTTTGGAAGTTTGGCAACCCCTTTCAATATAAGTGTTATTCGCCAGTCCCTGCATTAGGCTACTTCAAGAGGAAACAAACCTTAGAGAAAGAACGTAGAACTACTGTATTGTGTCAAGTTTCAAGAAGCTAGCACAAACCGTGTTGATTTAGAGTTCGAACTGCATCTGTCAATATAGGAGAAAACAGAGTGAAACCTAAAAATTCAAACTGTTACTGCAAACGAATGCTTCAACCTAGGAGTCAAAACTTGGGCATTTAAGTTTGATTGGTGTACTGCTCATTACTTGAAAGCATCATGAAGGGCGGAAGAAAAAATATATGTTGAGATTACAGGAGACTGTAGTTTTTTGGCAGCCTAACAACGCCTTTCATTGAATGAGTTATTCTCCAGTCTCTGCTTAAGGCTACATCAAGACGAAACAAATCTTAGAGATAGAATGTAGAACTACTGTATTGTGTCAAGTTTCAAGAAGCTAGCACAAACCGTGTTTGATTTAGAGTTCAAACTGCATCTGTCAATATAGGAGAAAACAGAGTGAAACCTAAAAATTCAAACTGTTCCTGCAAACGAATGCTTCAATCTAGGAGAACTTAACTTGGGCATCCAAGTGGGATTGGTGTACTGATCATTACGTGAATGTATCATGAATATTGGATGAAAAAATATATGTTGAGATTTCAGGAGACTCTAGTTTTTGGAAGTTTGGAAACCCCTTTCAATATAAGTGTTATTCGCCAGTCTCTGCTTTAGGCTACATCAAGAGGAAGCAAACCTTAGAGAAAAAACGTAGAACTACTTTATTTTGTCAAGTTTCAAGAAGCTAGCACAAACCTTGTTTGATTTAGAGTTTGAACTATATTTGTCAATATAGGAGAAAACAGAGTGAAACCTAAAAATTCAAACTGTTACTGCAAACGAATGCTTCAACCTAGAAGAACGAAACTAGGGCATCCAAGTTTGATTGGTGTACTGCTCATTACTTGAAAGTATCATGAAGGTCGGATGAAAAAATATATGTTGAGATTACAGGAGACTGTAGATTTTGGCAACCTAACAACGCATTTCATTGAATGAGTTATTCGCCAGTCTTTGCTTAAGGCTACATCAAGAGGAAACAAACCTTAGAGATAGAACGTAGAACTACTGTATTGTGTCAAGTTTAAAGAGGCTAGCACAAACCGTGTTGATTTAGATTTCGAACTGCATCTCTCAATATGAGAGAAAACAGAGTGAAACCTAAAAATTCAAACTGTTCCTGGAAACGAATGGTTCAATCTAGTAGAACTAACTTTGGCATCCAAGTGGGATTGGTGTACTGATCATTACGTGAATGTATCATGAAGATTGGATGAAAAAATATATGTTGAGATTTCAGGAGATTCTAGTGTTTGGAAGTTTGGCAACCCCTTTCCATAAAAGTGTTATTCACAGTCCCTGCATTAGGCTACATCAAGAGGAAAAAAAACATGGAGATAGAACGTAGAAGTACTTTATTTTGTGAAGTTTCAAGAAGCTAGCACAAACCTTGTTTGATTTAGAGTTTGAACTATATATGTCAATATAGGAGAAAACAGAGTGAAACCTAAAAATGCAAACTGTTACTGCAAACGAATGCTTCCACCTAGAAGAACGCAACTACGGCATCCAAGTTTGAGTGGTGTACTGCTTATTACATGAAAGTATCATGAAGGTTGGAAGAAAAATATATGTTGAGATTACAGCAGACTGTATTTTTTTGGCAACCTAACAACGCCTTTCATTGAATGAGTTATTCACCAGTCTTTGCTTAAGGCTACATCAAGAGGAAACAAACCTTAGAGATAGAACGTAGAACTCCTGTATTGTGTCAAGTTTCAAGAAGCTAGCACAAACCGTGTTGATTTAGAGTTCAAACTGCATATGTCAATATAGGAGAAAACAGAGTGAAACTTAAAATTCAAACTGTTACTCCTAATGAATGCTTCAACCTAGGAGAACAAAACTTGGGCATCCAAGTTTGATTTTTGTACTGCTCATTACTTGAAAGCATCATGAAGGGCGGAAGAAAAAATATATGTTGAGATTACAGGAGACTGTAGTTTTTTGGCAACCTAACAACGCCTTTCATTGATTGAGTTATTCACCAGTCTTTGCTTAAGGCTACATCAAGAGGAAACAAATATTTTAGGTAGAACGTAGAACTACTGTATTGTGTCAAGTTTCAAGAAGCTAGCACAAACCGTGTTGATTTAGAGTTCGAACTGCATCTGTCAATATAGGAGAAAACAGAGTGAAACCTAAAAATTCAAACTGTTACTGCTAACGAATGCTTCCACCTAGAAGAATGAAACTACGGCATCCAAGTTTGATTGGTGTACTGCTCATTACTTGAAAGTATCATGAAGGTCAGAAGAAAAAATATATGTTGAGATTACAGGAGACTGTAGTTTTTTGGCAACCTAACAATGCATTTCATTGAATGAATTATTCGCCAGTCTTTGCTTAAGGCTACATCAAGAGGAAACAAACCTTAGAGATAGAACGTAGAACTACTGTATTGTGTCAAGTTTCCAGAAGCTAGCACAAACCCTGTTGATTTAGAGTTCAAACTGCATCTGTCAATATAGGAGAAAACAGAGTGAAACCTAAAAATTCAAACTGTTACTGCAAACGAATGCTTCAACCTAGGAGAACGAAACTTGGGCATCCAAGTTTGATTTGTGTACTGCTTCTTACTTGAAAGTATCATGAAGATTGGAAGAAAAAATATATGTTGTGATTTCAGGAGATGGTAGTTTTTTGGCAGCCTAACAACGCCTTTCATTGAAGGAGTTATTCTCCAGTCTCTGCTTAAGGCTACATCAAGAGGAAACAAACCTTAGAGATAGAACGTAGAACTACTGTATTGTGTCAAGTTTCAAGAAGCTAGCACAAACTGTTTTTGATTTAGAGTTCGAACTGCACCTGTCAATATAGGAGAAAACATTGTGAAACCTAAAAATATAAACTGTTACTGCAAAAGAATGCTTCAACCTAGGAGAATGAAACTTGGGTATCCAAGTTTGATTGGTGTCCTGCTCATTACTTGAAAGTATCATGAAGGTCGGAAGAAAAAATATATGTTGTGATTTCAGGAGACTGTAGTTTTTTGGCAGCCTAACAATGCCTTTCATTGAATGAGTTATTCTCCAGTCTCTGCTTAAGGCTACATCAAGACGAAACAAACCTTAGAGATAGAACGTAGAACTACTGTATTGTGGCAAGTTTCAAGAAGCTAGCAGAAACCGTGTTTGATTTAGAGTTCGAACTGCATCTGTCAAAATAGGAGAAAACAGATTGAAACCTAAAAATTCAAACTGTTACTGGAAACGAATGCTTCAACCTAGGAGAACACAACTTGGGCATCCAAGTTTGATTGGTGTACTGTTCATTACTTGAAAGTATCATGAAGGTCAGAAGAAAAAATATATGTTGAGATTACAGGAGACTGTAGTTTTTTGGCAACCTAACAACGCCTTTCATTGAAGGAGTTATTCTCCAGTCTCTGCTTAAGGCTACATCAAGAGGAAACAAACCTTAAAGATAGAACGTAGAACTACTGTATTGTGTCAAGTTTCAAGAAGCTAGCAGAAACCGAGTTTGATTTAGAGTTCGAACTACATCTGTCAATATAGGAGAAAACAGAGTGAAACCTAAAAATTCAAACTGTTACTGCAAACGAATGCTTCAACCTAGGAGAACAAAACTGGGGCATCCAAATTTGATTGGTGTACTGTTCATTACTTGAAAGTATCATGAAGGTCGGAAGAAAAAATATATGTTGAGATTACAGGAGACTGTAGTTTTTTGGCAACCTAACAACGCCTTTCATTGTATGAGTTATTCTCCAGTCTTTGCTTAAGGCTACATCAAGAGGAAACAAACCTTAGAGATAGAACTTAGAACTACTGTATTGTGTCAAGATTCAAGAAGCTAACAAAACCGTGTTGATTTAGAGTTCGAACTACATCTGTCAATATAGGAGAAAACAGAGTGAAACCTAAAAATTCAAACTGTTACTGCAAACGAATGTTTCAACCTAGAAGAACGAAACTAGGGCATCCAAGTTTGATTGGTGTACTGCTCATTTCTTGAAAGTATCATGAAGGTCGGAAGAAAAAATACATGTTGAGATTACAGGAGACTGTAGTTTTTTGGCAACCTAACAACGCCTTTCATTGAATGAGTTATTCGCCAGTCTCTGCTTAAGTCTACATCAAGTGGAAAGAAACCTTAGAGATAGAACGTAGAACTACTGTATTGTGTCAATTTTCAAGAAGCTAGCACAAACCATGTTGATTTAGAGTTCGAACAGCATCTGTCAATATAGGAGAAAACAGAGTGAAACCTAAAAATTCAACCTCTTCCTATAAACGAATGCTTCAATCTAGGAGAACTAAACTTGGGCATCCAAGTGGGATTGGTGTACTGATCATTACGTGAATGTATCATGAAGATTGGATGAAAAAATATATGTTGAGGATTCAGGAGACTCTAGTGTTTGGAAGTTTGGCAACCCCTTTCCATATAAGTGTTATTCCCAGTCCCTGCATTAGCCTACATCAAGAGGAAACAAAACTTAGAGATAGAACGTAGAACTACTGTATTGTGTCAAGTTTCAAGAAGATAGCACAAACTGTGTTTGATTTAGAGTTCAAACTGCATCTGTCAATATAGGAGAAAACAGAGTGAAAAATAAAAATTCAAACTGTTACTGCAAACGAATGCTTCAACCTAGGAGAACGAAACTTGGGCATCCAAGTTTGATTGGTGTACTGCTTATTACTTGAAAGTATCATGAAGATCGGAAGAAAAAATATATGTTGTGATTTCAGGAGATGGTAGTTTTTTGGCAGCCTAACAACGCCTTTCATTGAAGGAGTTATTCTCCAGTCTCTGCTTAAGGCTACATCAAGAGGAACCAAACCTTAGAGATAGAACGTAGAACTACTGTATTGTGTCAAGTTTCAAGAAGCTAGCACAAACTGTGTTTGATTTAGAGTTCGAACTGCATCTGTCAATATAGGAGAAAACAGAGTGAAACCTAAAAATTCAAACTGTTACTGCAAAAGAATGCTTCAACCTAGGAGAACGAAACTAGGGCATCCAAGTTTGATTGGTGTACTGCTCATTACTTGAAAGTATCATGAAGGTCGGAAGAAAGAATATATGTTGAGATTACAGGAGACTGTAGTTTTTTGGCAACCTAACAACGCATTTCATTGAATGAGTTATTCGCCAGTATCTGCTTAAGGCTACATCAAGAAGAAACAAACCTTAGAGATAGAACGTAGAACTACTGAATTGTGTCAAGTTTCAAGAAGCTAGCACAAACCGTGTTGATTTAGAGTTCGAACTGCATCTGTCAATATAGGAGAAAACAGAGTGAAACCTAAAAATTCAAACTGTTACTGCAAACGAATGCTTCAACCTAGAAGAACGAAACTAGGGCATCCAAGTTTGATTGGTGTACTGCTCATTACTTGAAAGTATCATGAAGGTCGGAAGAAAAAATATATTTTGCGATTTCAGGAGATGGTAGTTTTTTGGCAGCCTAACAACGCCTTTCATTGAAGGAGTTATTCTCCAGTCTCTGCTTAAGGCTACATCAAGAGGAAACAAACCTTAGAGATAGAACGTAGAACTACTGTATTGTGTCAAGTTTCAAGAAGCTAGCACAAACTGTGTTTGATTTAGAGTTCGAACTGCATCTGTCAATATAGGAGAAAACAGAGTGAAACCTAAAAATTCAAACTGTTACTGCAAACGAATGCTTCAACCTAGGAGAACGAAACTTGGGCATCCAAGTTTGATTGGTGTACTGCTTCTTACTTGAAAGTATCATGAAGATTGGAAGAAAAAAATATATGTTGTGATTTCAGGAGATGGTAGTTTTTTGGCAGCCTAACAACGCCTTTCATTGAAGGAGTTATTCTCCAGTCTCTGCTTAAGGCTACATCAAGAGGAAACAAACCTTAGAGATAGAACGTAGAACTACTGTATTGTGTCAAGTTTCAAGAAGCTAGCACAAACCGTGTTGATTTAGAGTTCGAACTGCATCTGTCAATATAGAAGAAAACAGAGTGAAACCTAAAAATTCAAACTGTTACTGCAAACAAATGCTTCAACCTAGGAGAACGAAACTAGGGCATCCAATTTTGATTGGTGTACTGCTCATTACTTGAAAGTATCATGAAGGTCGGAAGAAAAAATATATGTTGAGATTACAGGAGAATGTAGTTTTTTGGCAACCTAACAACGCATTTCATTGAATGAGTTATTCGCCAGTCTCTGCTTAATGCTACATCAAGAGGAAAGAAACCTTAGAGATAGAACGTAGAACTACTGTATTGTGTCAAGTTTCAATAAGCTAGCACAAACCGGGTTGATTTAGAGTTCGAACTGCATCTGTCAATATAGGAGAAAACATCGTGAAACCTAAAAATTCAAACTGTTACTGCAAAAGATGCTTCAACCTAGGAGAATGAAACTTGGGCATCCAAGTTTGATTGGTGTCCTGCTCAGTACTTGAAAGTATCATGAAGGTCGGAAGAAAAAATATATGTTGTGATTTCAGGAGACTGTAGTTTTTGGGCAGCCTAACAATGCCTTTCATTGAATGAGTTATTCTCCAGTCTCTGCTTAAGGCTACATCAAGACGAAACAAACCTTAGAGAGAGAACGTAGAACTACTGTATTGTGTCAAGTTTCAAGAAGCTAGCAGAAACCGTGTTTGATTTAGAGTTCGAACTGCATCTGTCAATATAGGAGAAAACAGAGTGAAACCTAAAAATTCAAACTGTTACTGCAAACGAATGCGTCAACCTAGGAGAACGAAACTTGGGCATCCAAGTTTGATTGGTGTACTGCTTCTTACTTGAAACTATCATGAAGATCGGAAGAAAAAATATATGTTGCGATTTCAGGAGATGGTAGATTTTTGGCAGCCTAACAACGCCTTTCATTGAAGGAGTTATTCTCCAGTCTCTGCTTAAGGCTACATCAAGAGGAAACAAACCTTAGAGATAGAACGTAGAACTACTGTATTGTGTCAAGTTTCAAGAAGCTAGCACAAACTGTGTTTGATTTAGAGTTCGAACTGCATCTGTCAATATAGGAGAAAACAGAGTGAAACCTAAAAATTCAAACTGTTACTGCAAACGAATGCTTCAACCTAGGAGAACGAAACTTGGGCATCCAAGTTTGATTTGTGTACTGCTTCTTACTTGAAAGTATCATGAAGATTGGAAGAAAAAATATATGTTGTGATTTCAGGAGATGGTAGTTTTTTGGCAGCCTAACAACGCCTTTCATTGAAGGAGTTATTCTCCAGTCTCTGCTTAAGGCTACATCAAGAGGAAACAAACCTTAGAGATAGAACGTAGAACTACTGTATTGTGTCAAGTTTCAAGAAGCTAGCACAAACTGTTTTTGATTTAGAGTTCGAACTGCACCTGTCAATATAGGAGAAAACATTGTGAAACCTAAAAATATAAACTGTTACTGCAAAAGAATGCTTCAACCTAGGAGAATGAAACTTGGGTATCCAAGTTTGATTGGTGTCCTGCTCATTACTTGAAAGTATCATGAAGGTCGGAAGAAAAAATATATGTTGTGATTTCAGGAGACTGTAGTTTTTTGGCAGCCTAACAATGCCTTTCATTGAATGAGTTATTCTCCAGTCTCTGCTTAAGGCTACATCAAGACGAAACAAACCTTAGAGATAGAACGTAGAACTACTGTATTGTGGCAAGTTTCAAGAAGCTAGCAGAAACCGTGTTTGATTTAGAGTTCGAACTGCATCTGTCAAAATAGGAGAAAACAGATTGAAACCTAAAAATTCAAACTGTTACTGGAAACGAATGCTTCAACCTAGGAGAACACAACTTGGGCATCCAAGTTTGATTGGTGTACTGTTCATTACTTGAAAGTATCATGAAGGTCAGAAGAAAAAATATATGTTGAGATTACAGGAGACTGTAGTTTTTTGGCAACCTAACAACGCCTTTCATTGAAGGAGTTATTCTCCAGTCTCTGCTTAAGGCTACATCAAGAGGAAACAAACCTTAAAGATAGAACGTAGAACTACTGTATTGTGTCAAGTTTCAAGAAGCTAGCAGAAACCGAGTTTGATTTAGAGTTCGAACTACATCTGTCAATATAGGAGAAAACAGAGTGAAACCTAAAAATTCAAACTGTTACTGCAAACGAATGCTTCAACCTAGGAGAACAAAACTGGGGCATCCAAATTTGATTGGTGTACTGTTCATTACTTGAAAGTATCATGAAGGTCGGAAGAAAAAATATATGTTGAGATTACAGGAGACTGTAGTTTTTTGGCAACCTAACAACGCCTTTCATTGTATGAGTTATTCTCCAGTCTTTGCTTAAGGCTACATCAAGAGGAAACAAACCTTAGAGATAGAACTTAGAACTACTGTATTGTGTCAAGATTCAAGAAGCTAACACAAACCGTGTTGATTTAGAGTTCGAACTGCATCTGTCAATATAGGAGAAAACAGAGTGAAACCTAAAAATTCAAACTGTTACTGCAAACGAATGTTTCAACCTAGAAGAACGAAACTAGGGCATCCAAGTTTGATTGGTGTACTGCTCATTTCTTGAAAGTATCATGAAGGTCGGAAGAAAAAATACATGTTGAGATTACAGGAGACTGTAGTTTTTTGGCAACCTAACAACGCCTTTCATTGAATGAGTTATTCGCCACTCTCTGCTTAAGTCTACATCAAGTGGAAAGAAACCTTAGAGATAGAACGTAGAACTACTGTATTGTGTCAATTTTCAAGAAGCTAGCACAAACCATGTTGATTTAGAGTTCGAACAGCATCTGTCAATATAGGAGAAAACAGAGTGAAACCTAAAAATTCAACCTCTTCCTATAAACGAATGCTTCAATCTAGGAGAACTAAACTTGGGCATCCAAGTGGGATTGGTGTACTGATCATTACGTGAATGTATCATGAAGATTGGATGAAAAAATATATGTTGAGGATTCAGGAGACTCTAGTGTTTGGAAGTTTGGCAGCCCCTTTCCATATAAGTGTTATTCCCAGTCCCTGCATTAGCCTACATCAAGAGGAAACAAAACTTAGAGATAGAACGTAGAACTACTGTATTGTGTCAAGTTTCAAGAAGATAGCACAAACTGTGTTTGATTTAGAGTTCGAACTGCATCTGTCAATATAGGAGAAAACAGAGTGAAAAATAAAAATTCAAACTGTTACTGCAAACGAATGCTTCAACCTAGGAGAACGAAACTTGGGCATCCAAGTTTGATTGGTGTACTGCTTATTACTTGAAAGTATCATGAAGATCGGAAGAAAAAATATATGTTGTGATTTCAGGAGATGGTAGTTTTTTGGCAGCCTAACAACGCCTTTCATTGAAGGAGTTATTCTCCAGTCTCTGCTTAAGGCTACATCAAGAGGAACCAAACCTTAGAGATAGAACGTAGAACTACTGTATTGTGTCAAGTTTCAAGAAGCTAGCACAAACTGTGTTTGATTTAGAGTTCGAACTGCATCTGTCAATATAGGAGAAAACAGAGTGAAACCTAAAAATTCAAACTGTTACTGCAAAAGAATGCTTCAACCTAGGAGAACGAAACTAGGGCATCCAAGTTTGATTGGTGTACTGCTCATTACTTGAAAGTATCATGAAGGTCGGAAGAAAGAATATATGTTGAGATTACAGGAGACTGTAGTTTTTTGGCAACCTAACAACGCATTTCATTGAATGAGTTATTCGCCAGTATCTGCTTAAGGCTACATCAAGAAGAAACAAATCTTAGAGATAGAACGTAGAACTACTGAATTGTGTCAAGTTTCAAGAAGCTAGCACAAACCGTGTTGATTTAGAGTTCGAACTGCATCTGTCAATATAGGAGAAAACAGAGTGAAACCTAAAAATTCAAACTGTTACTGCAAACGAATGCTTCATCCTAGAAGAACGAAACTAGGGCATCCAAGTTTGATTGGTGTACTGCTCATTACTTGAAAGTATCATGAAGGTCGGAAGAAAAAATATATTTTGCGATTTCAGGAGATGGTAGTTTTTTGGCAGCCTAACAACGCCTTTCATTGAAGGAGTTATTCTCCAGTCTCTGCTTAAGGCTACATCAAGAGGAAACAAACCTTAGAGATAGAACGTAGAACTACTGTATTGTGTCAAGTTTCAAGAAGCTAGCACAAACTGTGTTTGATTTAGAGTTCGAACTGCATCTGTCAATATAGGAGAAAACAGAGTGAAACCTAAAAATTCAAACTGTTACTGCAAACGAATGCTTCAACCTAGGAGAACGAAACTTGGGCATCCAAGTTTGATTGGTGTACTGCTTCTTACTTGAAAGTATCATGAAGATTGGAAGAAAAAAATATATGTTGTGATTTCAGGAGATGGTAGTTTTTTGGCAGCCTAACAACGCCTTTCATTGAAGGAGTTATTCTCCAGTCTCTGCTTAAGGCTACATCAAGAGGAAACAAACCTTAGAGATAGAACGTAGAACTACTGTATTGTGTCAAGTTTCAAGAAGCTAGCACAAACTGTGTTTGATTTAGATTTCGAACTGCATCTGTCAATATAGGAGAAAACTGAGTGAAACCTAAAAATTCAAACTGTTACTGCAAACGAATGCTTCAACCTAGAAGAACGAAACTAGGGCATCCAAGTTTGATTGGTGTACTGCTTATTACTTGAAAGTATCATGAAGGTCGGAAGAAAATAATATATGTTGAGATTACAGGAGACTGTAGTTTTTTGGCAACCTAACAACGCATTTCATTGAATGAGTTATTCGCCAGTCTTTGCTTAAGGCTACATCAAGAGGAAACAAACCTTAGAGATAGAAGGTAGAACTACTGTATTGTGTCAAGTTTCAAGAAGCTAGCACAAACCGTGTTGATTTAGAGTTCGAACTGCTTCTGTCAATATAGGAGAAAACAGAGTGAAACCTAAAAATTCAAACTGTTCCTGGAAACAAATGCTTCAATCTAGGAGAACTAAACTTGGGCATCCAAGTGGGATTGGTGTACTGATCATTACGTGAATGTATCATGAAGATTGGATGAAAAAAAATATGTTGAGATTTCAGGAGACTCTAGTGTTTGGAAGTTTGGCAACCCCTTTCCATATAAGTGTTATTCGCAGTCCCTGCATTAGGCTACATCAAGAGGAAACAAAACATAGAGATAGAACGTAGAACTACTGTATTGTGTCAAGTTTCAAGAAGCTAGCACAAACTGTGTTTGATTTAGAGATCGAACTGCATCTGTCAATATAGGAGAAAACAGAGTGAAACCTAAAAATTCAAACTGTTACTGCAAACGAATGCTTCAACCTAGGAGAACGAATCTTGGGCATCCAAGTTTGATTGGTGTACTGCTCATTACTTGAAAGTATCATGAAGGTCGGAAGAAAAAATATATGTTGTGATTTCAGGAGACTGTAGTTTTTTGGCAGCCTAACAATGACTTTGATTGAATGAGTTATTCTCCAGTCTCTGCTTAAGGCTACATCAAGACGAAACAAACCTTAGAGATAGAACGTAGAACTACTCTATTGTGTCAAGTTTCAAGAAGCTAGCAGAAACCGTGTTTGATTTACAGTTCGAACTGCATCTGTCAATATAGGAGAAAACAGAGTGAAACCTAAAAATTCAAACTGTTACTGCAAACGAATGCTTTAACCTAGGAGAACAAAACTTGGGCATCCAAGTTTGATTGGTGTACTGCTCATTACTTGAAAGTATCATGAAGTTCGGAAGAAAAAATATATGTTGTGATTTCAGGAGACTGTATTTTTTTGGCAGCCTAACAACGCCTTTCATTGAATGAGTTATTCTCCAGGCTCTGCTTAAGGCTACATCAAGACCAAACAAACCTTAGAGATAGAACGTAGAACTACTGTATTGCGTCAAGTTTCAAGAAGCTAGCAGAAACCGTGTTTGATTTAGATTTCGAACTGCATCTGTCAATATAGGAGAAAACAGAGTGAAACCTAAAAATTCAAACTGTTACTGCAAACGAATGCTTCAACCTAGGAGAACGAAACTTGGGCATCCAAATTTGATTCGTGTACTGCTCATTACTTGAAAGTATCATGAAGGTCGGAAAAAAATATATGTTGTGATTTCAGGAGACTGTAGTTTTTTTGCAGCCTAACAACGCCTTTCATTGAATGAGTTATTCTCCAGTTTCTGCTTAAGGCTACGTGAAGAGGAAACAAACCTTACAGATAGAACGTAGAACTACTGTATTGTGTCAAGTTTCAAGAAGCTAGCACAAACCGTGTTGATTTAGAGTTCGTACTGCATCTGTCAATATAAGAGAAAACAGAGTGAAACCTAAAAATTCAAACTGTTCCTGGAAACGAATGCTTCAATCTAGGAGAACTAAACTTGGGCATCCAAGTGGGATTGGTGTACTGATCATTACGTGAATGTATCATAAAGATTGGATGAAAAAATATATGTTGAGATTTCAGGAGACTCTAGTGTTTGGAAGTTTTTCAACCCCTTTCCATATAAGTGTTATTCGCAGTCCCTGCATTAGGCTACATCAAGAGGAAACAAAACGTAGAGATAGAACGTAGAACTACTGTATTGTGTCAAGTTTCAAGAAGCTAGCACAAACTGTGTTTGATATAGAGATCGAACTGCATCTGTCAATATAGGAGAAAACAGAGTGAAACCTAAAAATTCAAACTGTTACTGCAAACGAATGCTTCAACCTAGGAGAACGAAACTTGGGCATCCAAGATTGATTGGTGTACTGCTCATTACTTGAAAGTATCATGAAGTTCGGAAGAAAAAATATATGTTGTGATTTCAGGAGACTCTAGTTTTTTGGCAGCCTAACAACGCCTTTCATTGAATGAGTTATTCGCCAGTCTCTGCTTAAGGCTACATCCAGAGGAAACAAACCTTAGAGATAGAACGTAGAACTACTGTAAGGTGTCAAGTTTCCAGAAGCTAGCAGAAACCGTGTTTGACTTAGAGTTTGAACTGCATCTGTCAGTATAGGAGAAAACAGAGTGAAACCTAAAAATTCAAACTGTTACTGCAAACGAATGCTTCAACCTAGGAGAACGAAACTTGGGCATCCAAGTTTGATTGGTGTACTGCTCATTACTTGAAAGTATCATGAAGGTCGGAAGAAAAAATATATGTTGTGATTTCAGGAGACTGTAGTTTTTTGGCAGCCTAACAACGCCTTTCATTGAATGAGTTATTCTCCAGTCTCTGCTTAAGGCTACATCAAGAGGAAAGAAACCTTAGAGATAGAACGTAGAACTACTGTATTGTGTCAAGTTTCAAGAAGCTAGCACAAACCGTGTTGATTTAGAGTTCGAACTGCATCTGTCAATATAGGAGAAAACAGAGTGAAACCTAAAAATTCAAACTGTTCCTGGAAACGAATGCTTCAGTCTAGGAGAACTAAACTTGGGCATCCAAGTGGGATTGCTGTACTGATCATTACGTGAATGTATCATGAAGATTGGATGAAAAAATATATGTTGAGATTTCAGGAGACTCTAGTGTTTGGAAGTTTGCAACCCCTTTCCATATAAGTGTTATTCGCAGTCCCTGCATTAGTCTACATCAAGAGGAAACAAAACTTAGAGATAGAACGTAGAACTACTGTATTGTGTCAAGTTTCAAGAAGCTAGCACAAACTGTGTTTGATTTAGAGTTCGAACTGCATCTGTCAATATAGGAGAAAACAGAGTGAAACCTAAAAATTCAAACTGTTTCTGCAAACGAATGCTTCAACCTAGGAGAACGAAACTTGGGCATCCAAGTTTGATTGGTGTACTGCTCATTACTTGAATGTATCATGAAGGTTGGAAGAAAAAATATATGTTGTGATTTCAGGAGACTGTAGTTTTTTGGCAGCCTAACAATGCCTTTTATTGAACGAGTTATTCTCCAGTCTCTGCTTTAGGCTACATCAAGACGAAACAAACCTTAGAGATAGAACGTAGAACTAATGTATTGTGTCAAGTTTCAAGAAGCTAGCAGAAACCGTGTTTGATTTAGAGTTCGAACTGCATCTGTCAATATAGGAGAAAACAGAATGAAACCTAAAAATTCAAACTGTTACTGCAAACTAATGCTTCAACCTAGGAGAACAAAACTTGGGCATCCAAGATTGATTGGTGTACTGCTCATTACTTGAAAGTATCATGAAGTTCGGAAGAAAAAATATATGTTGTGATTTCAGGAGACTGTAGATTTTTGGCAACCTAACAACACCTTTCATTCAATGAGTTATTCACCAGTCTTTGCTTAAGGCTACATCAAGAGGAAAAAAACCTTAGAGATAGAACGTAGAACTAGTGTATTGTGTCAAGTTTCCAGAAGCTAGCACAAACCGTGTTGATTTAGAGTTCGAACTGCATCTGTCAATATAGGAGAAAACAGAGTGAAACCTAAAAATTCAAACTCTTACTGCAAACGAATGTTTCAACCTAGAAGAACAAAACTTGGGCATCCAAGTTTGATTGGTGTACTGCTCATTACTTGAAAGTATCATGAAGTTCGGAAGAAAAAATATATGTTGTGATTTCAGGAGACTGTAGATTTTTGGCAGCCTAACAACGCGTTTCATTGAATGAGTTATTCTCCAGTCTCTGCTTAAGTCTACATGAAGACGAAACAAACCTTAGAGATAGAACGTAGAACTACTGTATTGTGTCAAGTTTCAAGAAGCTAGCACAAACCGTGTTGATTTAGAGTTCGAACTCCATCTGTCAATATAGGAGAAAACAGAGTGAAAAATAAAAATTCAAACTGTTCCTGGAAACGAATGCTTCAGTCTAGGAGAACGAAACTTGGGCATCCAAGTGGGATTGCTGTACTGATCATTACGTGAATGTATCATGAAGATTGGATGAAAAAATATATGTTGAGATTTCAGGAGACTCTAGTGTTTGGAAGTTTGGCAACCCCTTTCCATATAAGTGTTATTCGCAGTCCCTGCATTAGTCTACATCAAGAGGAAACAAAACTTAGAGATAGAACGTAGAACTACTGTATTGTGTCAAGTTTCAAGAAGCTAGCACAAACTGTGTTTGATTTAGAGTTCGAACTGCATCTGTCAATATAGGAGAAAACAGAGTGAAACCTAAAAATTCAAACTGTTTCTACAAACGAATGCTTCAACCTAGGAGAACGAAACTTGGGCATCCAAGTTTGATTGGTGTACTGCTCATTTCTTGAAAGTATCATGAAGGTTGGAAGAAAAAATATATGTTGTGATTTCAGGAGACTGTAGTTTTTTGGCAGCCTAACAATGCCTTTTATTGAACGAGTTATTCTCCAGTCTCTGCTTAAGGCTATATCAAGACGAAACAAACCTTAGTGATAGAACGTAGAACTAATGTATTGTGTCAAGTTTCAAGAAGCTAGCAGAAACCGTGTTTGATTTAGAGTTCGAACTGCATCTGTCAATATAGGAGAAAACAGAATGAAACCTAAAAATTCAAACTGTTACTGCAAACGAATGCTTCAACCTAGGAGAACAAAACTTGGGCATCCAAGATTGATTGGTGTACTGCTCATTACTTGAAAGTATCATGAAGTTCGGAAGAAAAAATATATGTTGTGATTTCAGGAGACTGTAGATTTTTGGCAACCTAACAACACCTTTCATTCAATGAGTTATTCACCAGTCTTTGCTTAAGGCTACATCAAGAGGAAAAAAACCTTAGAGATAGAACGTAGAACTAGTGTATTGTGTCAAGTTTCAAGAAGCTAGCAAAAACCGTGTTGATTTAGAGTTCGAACTGCATCTGTCAATATAGGAGAAAACAGAGTGAAACCTAAAAATTCAAACTGTTACTGCAAACGAATGTTTCAAACTAGAAGAACAAAACTTGGGCATCCATGTTTGATTGGTGTACTGCTCATTACTTGAAAGTATCATGAAGTTCAGAAGAAAAAATATATGTTGTGATTTCAGGAGACTGTAGTTTTTTGGCAGCCTAACAACGCCTTTCATTGAATGAGTTATTCTCCAGTCTCTGCTTAAGTCTACATCAAGACCAAACAAAACTTAGAGATAGAACGTAGAACTACTGTATTGTGTCAAGTTTCAAGAAGCTAGCAGAAACCGTGTTTGATTTAGAGTTCGAACTGCATCTGTCAATATAGGAGAAAACAGAGTGAAACCTAAAAATTCAAACTGTTCCTGCAAACGAATGCTTCAACCTAGGAGAACGAAACTTGGGCATCCAAGTTTGATTGGTGTACTGCTCATTACTTGAAAGTATCATGAAGGTCGGAAGAAAAAATATATGTTGTGATTTCAGGAGACTGTAGTTTTTTGGCAGCCTAACCATGCCTTTCATTGAATGAGTTATTCTCCAGTCTCTGCTTAAGGCTACATCAAGAGGAAAGAAACCTTAGAGATAGAACGTAGAACTACTGTATTGTGTCAAGTTTCAAGAAGCTAGCACAAACCGTGTTGATTTAGAGTTCGAACTCCATCTGTCAATATAGGAGAAAACAGAGTGAAACCTAAAAATTCAAACTGTTCCTGGAAACGAATGATTCAGTCTAGGAGAACTAAACTTGGGCATCCAAGTGGGATTGCTGTACTGATCATTACGTGAATGTATCATGAAGATTGGATGAAAAAATATATGTTGAGATTTCAGGAGACTCTAGTGTTTGGAAGTTTGGCAACCCCTTTCCATATAAGTGTTATTCGCAGTCCCTGCATTAGGCTACATCAAGAGGAAACAAAACTTAGAGATAGAACGTAGAACTACTGTATTGTGTCAAGTTTCAAGAAGCTAGCACAAACTGTGTTTGATTTAGAGATCGAACTGCATCTGTCAATATAGGAGAAAACAGAGTGAAACCTAAAAATTCAAACTGTTACTGCAAACGAATGCTTCAACCTAGGAGAACGAAACTTGGGCATCCAAGTTTGATTGGTGTACTGCTCATTACTTGAAAGTATCATGAAGTTCGGAAGAAAAAATATATGTTGTGATTTCAGGAGACTGTAGTTTTTTGGCAGCCTAACAACGCCTTTCATTGAATGAGTTATTCTCCAGTCTCTGCTTAAGGCTACATCAAGAGGAAACAAACCTTAGAGATAGAACGTAGAACTACTGTACTGTGTCAAGTTTCAAGAAGATAGCAGAAACCGTGTTTGATTTAGAGTTCGAACTGCATCTGTCAGTATAGGAGAAAACAGAGTGAAACCTAAAAATTCAAACTGTTACTGCAAACGAATGCTTCAACCTAGGAGAACGAAACTTGGGCATCCAAGTTTGATTGGTGTACTGCTCATTACTTGAAAGTATCATGAAGGTTGGAAGAAAAAATATATGTTGTGATTTCAGGAGACTGTAGTTTTTTGGCAGCCTAACCATGCCTTTCATTGAATGAGTTATTCTCCAGTCTCTGCTTAAGGCTACATCAAGAGGAAAGAAACCTTAGAGATAGAACGTAGAACTACTGTATTGTGTCAAGTTTCAAGAAGCTAGCACAAACCGTGTTGATTTAGAGTTCGAACTCCATCTGTCAATATAGGAGAAAACAGAGTGAAACCTAAAAATTCAAACTGTTCCTGGAAACGAATGATTCAGTCTAGGAGAACTAAACTTGGGCATCCAAGTGGGATTGCTGTACTGATCATTACGTGAATGTATCATGAAGATTGGATGAAAAAATATATGTTGAGATTTCAGGAGACTCTAGTGTTTGGAAGTTTGGCAACCCCTTTCCATATAAGTGTTATTCGCAGTCCCTGCATTAGGCTACATCAAGAGGAAACAAAACTTAGAGATAGAACGTAGAACTACTGTATTGTGTCAAGTTTCAAGAAGCTAGCACAAACTGTGTTTGATTTAGAGATCGAACTGCATCTGTCAATATAGGAGAAAACAGAGTGAAACCTAAAAATTCAAACTGTTACTGCAAACGAATGCTTCAACCTAGGAGAACGAAACTTGGGCATCCAAGTTTGATTGGTGTACTGCTCATTACTTGAAAGTATCATGAAGTTCGGAAGAAAAAATATATGTTGTGATTTCAGGAGACTGTAGTTTTTTGGCAGCCTAACAACGCCTTTCATTGAATGAGTTATTCTCCAGTCTCTGCTTAAGGCTACATCAAGAGGAAACAAACCTTAGAGATAGAACGTAGAACTACTGTACTGTGTCAAGTTTCAAGAAGCTAGCAGAAACCGTGTTTGATTTAGAGTTCGAACTGCATCTGTCAGTATAGGAGAAAACAGAGTGAAACCTAAAAATTCAAACTGTTACTGCAAACGAATGCTTCAACCTAGGAGAACGAAACTTGGGCATCCAAGTTTGATTGGTGTACTGCTCATTACTTGAAAGTATCATGAAGTTCGGAAGAAAAAATATATGTTGTGATTTCAGGAGACTGTAGTTTTTTGGCAGCCTAACAACGCCTTTCATTGAATGAGTTATTCTCCAGGCTCTGCTTAAGGATACATAAAGACCAAACAAACCTTAGAGATAGAACGTAGAACTACTGTATTGTGTCAAGTTTCAAGAAGCTAGCACAAACCGTGTTGATTTAGAGTTCGAACTCCATCTGTCAATATAGGAGAAAACAGAGTGAAACCTAAAAATTCAAACTGTTCCTGGAAACGAATGCTTCAATCTAGGAGAACTAAACTTGGGCATCCAAGTGGGATTGGTGTACTGATCATTACGTGAATGTATCATGAAGATTGGATGAAAAAATATATGTTGAGATTTCAGGAGACTCTAGTGTTTGGAAGTTGGGCAACCCCTTTCCATATAAGTGTTATTCGCAGTCCCTGCATTAGGCTACATCAAGAGGAAACAAAACTTAGAGATAGAACGTAGAACTACTGTATTGTGTCAAGTTTCAAGAAGCTAGCACAAACTGTGTTTGATTTAGAGATCGAACTGCATCTGTCAATATAGGAGAAAACAGAGTGAAACCTAAAAATTCAAACTGTTACTGCAAAGGAATGCTTCAACCTAGGAGAACGAAACGTGGACATCCAAGTTTGATTGGTGTACTGCTCATTACTTGAAAGTATCATGAAGTTCGGAAGAAAAAATATATGTTGTGATTTCAGGAGACTGTAGTTTTTTGGCAGCCTAACAAAGCCTTTCATTGAATGAGTTATTCTCCAGTCTCTGCTTAAGGCTACATCAAGAGGAAACAAACCTTAGAGATAGAACGTAGAACTACTGTACTGTGTCAAGTTTCAAGAAGCTAGCAGAAACCGTGTTTGATTTAGAGTTCGAACTGCATCTGTCAGTACAGGAGAAAACAGAGTGAAACCTAAAAATTCAAACTGTTACTGCAAACGAATGCTTCAACCTAGGAGAACGAAACTTGGGCATCCAAGTTTGATTGGTGTACTGCTCATTACTTGAAAGAATCATGAAGTTCGGAAGAAAAAATATATGTTGTGATTTCAGGAGACTGTAGTATTTTGGCAGCCTAACAACGCCTTTCATTGAATGAGTTATTCTCCAGTCTCTGCTTAAGGCTACATCAAGACCAAACAAACCTTAGAGATAGAACGTAGAACTACTGTATTGTGCCAAGTTTCAAGAAGCTAGCAGAAACCGTGTTTGATTTAGAGTTCGAACTGCATCTGTCAATATAGGAGAAAACAGTGTGAAACCTAAAAATTCAAACTGTTACTGGAAACAAATGCTTCAACCTAGGAGAACGAAACTTGGGCATCCAAGTTTGATTGGTGTACTGCTCATTACTTGAAAGTATCATGAAGGTCGGAAGAAAAAATATATGTTGTTATTTCAGGAGACTGTAGTTTTTTTTCAGCCTAACAACGCCTTTCATTGAATGAGTTATTCTCCAGTCTCTGCTTAAAGCTACATCAAGAGGAAAGAAACCTTAGAGTTAGAATGTAGAAACTACTGTATTGTGTCAAGTTTCAAGAAGCTAGCACAAACCGTGTTGATTTAGAGTTCGAACTCCATCTGTCAATATAGGAGAAAACAGAGTGAAACCTAAAAATTCAAACTGTTCCTGGAAACGAATGCTTCAATCTAGGAGAACTAAACTTGGGCATCCAAGTGGGATTGCTGTACTGATCATTACGTGAATGTATCATGAAGATTGGATGAAAAAATATATGTTGAGATTTCAGGAGACTCTAGTGTTTTGAAGTTGGCAAACCCTTTCCATATAAGTGTTATTCGCAGTCCCTGCATTAGTCTACATCAAGAGGAAACAAAACTTAGAGATAGAACGTAGAACTACTGTATTGTGTCAAGTTTCAAGAAGCTAGCACAAACTGTGTTTGATTTAGAGATCGAACTGCATCTGTCAATATAGGAGAAAACAGAGTGAAACCTAAAAATTCAAACTGTTACTGCAAACTAATGCTTCAACCTAGGAGAACGAAACTTGGGCATCCAAATTTGATTGGTGTACTGCTCATTAATTGAAAGTATCATGAAGGTCCGAAGAAAAATATATGTTGTGATTTCAGGAGACTGTAGTTTTTTGGCAGCCTAACAACGCCTTTCATTGAATGAGTTATTCTCCAGTTTCTGCTTAAGGCTACGTCAAGAGGAAACAAACCTTAGAGATAGAACGTAGAACTACTGTATTGTGTCAAGTTTCAAGAAGCTAGCACAACCGTGTTGATTTAGAGTTCGTACTGCATCTGTCAATATAAGAGAAAACAGAGTGAAACCTAAAAATTCAAACTGTTCCTGGAAACGAATGCTTCAATCTAGGACAACTAAACTTGGGCATCCAAGTGGGATTGGTGTACTGATCATTACGTGAATGTATCATGAAGATTGGATGAAAAAATATATGTTGAGATTTCAGGAGACTCTAGTGTTTGGAAGTTTGGCAACCCCTTTCCATATAAGTGTTATTCGCAGTCCCTGCATTAGGCTACATCAAGACGAAACAAACCTTAGAGATAGAACGTAGAACTACTGTATTGTGTCAAGTTTCAAGAAGCTAGCACAAACTGTTTTGATTTAGAGATCGAACTGCATCTGTCAATATAGGAGAAAACAGAGTGAAACCTAAAAATTCAAACTGTTACTGCAAACGAATGCTTCAACCTAGGAGAACGAAACTTGGGCATCCAAGTTTGATTGGTGTACTGCTCATTACTTGAAAGTATCATGAAGTTCGGAAGAAAAAATATATTTTGCGATTTCAGGAGACTGTAGTTTTTTGGCAGCCTAACAACGCCTTTCATTGAATGAGTTATTCTCCAGTCTCTGCTTAAGGCTACATCAAGAGGAAACAAACCTTAGAGATAGAACGTAGAACTACTGTACTGTGTCAAGTTTCAAGAAGCTAGCAGAAACCGTGTTTGATTTAGAGTTCGAACTTCATCTGTCAGTATAGGAGAAAACAGAGTGAAACCTAAAAATTCAAACTGTTACTGCAAACGAATGCTTCAACCTAGGAGAACGAAACTTGGGCATCCAAGTTTGATTGGTGTACTGCTCATTACTTGAAAGTATCATGAAGTTCGGAAGAAAAATATATGTTGTGATTTAAGGAGACTGTAGTTTTTGGCAGCCTAACAACGCCTTTCATTGAATGAGTTATTCTCCAGTCTCTGCTTAAGGTTACATCAAGACCAAACAAATCTTAGAGATAGGAACGTAGAACTACTGTATGTGCCAAGTTTCAAGAAGCTAGCAGAAACCGTGTTTGATTTAGAGTTTGAACTGCATCTGTCAATATAGGAGAAAACAGCGTGAAACCTAAAAATTCAAACTGTTACTGGAAACAAATGCTTCAACCTAGGAGAACGAAACTTGGGCATCCAAGTTTTGATTGGTGTACTGCTCATTACTTGAAAGTATCATGAAGGTCGGAAGAAAAAATATATGTTGTGATTTCAGGAGACTGTAGTTTTTGGCAGCCTAACAACGCCTTTCATTGAATGAGGTATTCTCCAGTCTCTGCTTCAGGCTACGTCAAGAGGAAACAAACCTTAGAGATAGAATGTAGAACTACTGTATTGTGTCAAGTTTCAAGAAGCTAGCACAAACCGTGTTGATTTAGAGTTCGTACTGCATCTGTCAATAAAAGAGAAAACAGAGTGAAACCTAAAAATTCAAACTGTTCCTGGAAACGAATGCTTCAATCTAGGAGAACTAAACTTGGGCATCCAAGTGGGTTTGGTGTACTGATCATTCCGTGAATGTATCATGAAGATTGGATGAAAAAATGTATGTTGAGATTTCAGGAGACTCTAGTGTTTGGAAGTTTGGCAACCCCTTTCCATATAAGTGTTATTCACAGGCCCTGCATTAGGCTACATCAAGAGGAAACAAAACTTAGAGATAGAACGTAGAACTACTGTATTGTGTCAAGTTTCAAGAAGCTAGCACAAACTGTGTTTGATTTAGAGATCGAACTGCATCTGTCAATATAGGAGAAAACAGAATGAACCCTAAAAATTCAAACTGTTACTGCAAACGAATGCTTCAACCTAGGAGAACGAATCTTGGGCATCCAATTTTGTTGGTGTACTGCTCATTACTTGAAAGTATCATGAAGGTCGAAAGAAAAAATATATGTTGTGATTTCAGGAGACTGTATTTTTTGGCAGCCTAACAACGCCTTTCATTGAATGAGTTATTCTCCACTCTCTGCTAAAGGCTACATCAAGACGAAACAAACCTTAGAGATAGAACGTAGAACTACTGTATTGTGTCAAGTTTCAAGAAGCTAGCAGAAACCGTGTTTGATTTAGAGTTCGAACTGCATCTGTCAATATAGGAGAAAACAGAGTGAAACCTAAAAATTCAAACTGTTACTGCAAACGAATGCTTTAACCTAGGAGAACAAAACTTGGGCATCCAAGTTTGATTGGTGTACTGCTCATTACTTGAAAGTATCATGAAGTTCGGAAGAAAAAATATATGTTGTGATTTCAGGAGACTGTATTTTTT
The DNA here is from genome assembly GCF_048772815.1 of Callospermophilus lateralis. Taxonomy (NCBI): domain Eukaryota; kingdom Metazoa; phylum Chordata; class Mammalia; order Rodentia; family Sciuridae; genus Callospermophilus; species Callospermophilus lateralis. Next base: position 35,059 of record NW_027515906.1, read on the forward strand.
TGGCAGCCTAACAACGCCTTTCATTGAATGAGTTATTCTCCAGGCTCTGCTTAAGGATACATCAAGACCAAACAAACCTTAGAGATAGAACGTAGAACTACTGTATTGTGTCAAGTTTCAAGAAGCTAGCACAAACCGTGTTGATTTAGAGTTCGAACTCCATCTGTCAATATAGGAGAAAACAGAGTGAAACCTAAAAATTCAAACTGTTCCTGGAAACGAATGCTTCACTCTAGGAGAACTAAACTTGGGCATCCAAGTGGGATTGGTGTACTGATCATTACGTGAATGTATCATGAAGATTGGATGAAAAAATATATGTTGAGATTTCAGGAGACTCTAGTGTTTGGAAGTTTGGCAACCCCTTCCATATAAGTGTTATTCGCAGTCCCTGCATTAGGCTACATCAAGAGGAAACAAAACTTAGAGATAGAACGTAGAACTACTGTATTGTGTCAAGTTTCAAGAAGCTAGCACAAACTGTGTTTGATTTAGAGATTGAACTGCATCTGTCAATATAGGAGAAAACAGAGTGAAACCTAAAAATTCAAACTGTTACTGCAAACGAATGCTTCAACCTAGGAGAACGAAACTTGGACATCCAAGTTTGATTGGTGTACTGCTCATTACTTGAAAGTATCATGAAGTTCGGAAGAAAAAATATATATTGTGATTTCAGGAGACTGTAGTTTTTTGGCAGCCTAACAACGCCTTTCATTGAATGAGTTATTCTCCAGTCTCTGCTTAAGGCTACATCAAGAGGAAACAAACCTTAGAGATAGAACGTAGAACTACTGTACTGTGTCAAGTTTCAAGAAGCTAGCAGAAACCGTGTTTGATTTAGAGTTCAAACTGTATCTGTCAGTATAGGAGAAAACAGAGTGAAACCTAAAAATTCTAACTGTTACTGCAAACGAATGCTTCAACCTAGGAGAACGAAACTTGGGCATCCAAGTTTGATTGGTGTACTGCTCATTACTTGAAAGTATCATGAAGTTCGGAAGAAAAAATATATGTTGTGATTTCAGGAGACTGTAGTTTTTTGGCAGCCTAACAACGCCTTTCATTGAATGAGTTATTCTCCAGTCTCTGCTTAAGGCTACATCAAGACGAAACAAACCTTAGAGATAGAACGTAGAACTACTGTATTGTGCCAAGTTTCAAGAAGCTAGCAGAAACCGTGTTTGATTTAGAGTTCGAACTGCATCTGTCAATATAGGAGAAAACAGCGTGAAACCTAAAAATTCAAACTGTTACTGGAAAAAAATGCTTCAACCTAGGAGAACGAAACTTGGGCATCCAAGTTTGATTGGTGTACTGCTCATTACTTGAAAGTATCATGAAGGTCGGAAGAAAAAATATATGTTGTTATTTCAGGAGACTGTAGTTTTTTGGCAGCCTAACAACGCCTTTCATTGAATGAGTTATTCTCCAGTCTCTGCTTAAAGCTACATCAAGAGGAAAGAAACCTTAGAGTTAGAATGTAGAACTACTGTATTGTGTCAAGTTTCAAGAAGCTAGCACAAACCGTGTTGATTTAGAGTTCGAACTCCATCTGTCAATATAGGAGAAAACAGAGTGAAACCTAAAAATTCAAACTGTTCCTGGAAACGAATGCTTAAATCTAGGAGAACTAAACTTGGGCATCCAAGTGGGATTGCTGTACTGATCATTACGTGAATGTATCATGAAGATTGGATGAAAAAATATATGTTGAGATTTCAGGAGACTCTAGTGTTTGGAAGTTTGGCAAACCCTTTCCATATAAGTGTTATTCGCAGTCCCTGCATTAGTCTACATCAAGAGGAAACAAAACTTAGAGATAGAACGTAGAACTACTGTATTGTGTCAAGTTTCAAGAAGCTAGCACAAACTGTGTTTGATTTAGAGTTCGAACTGCATCTGTCAATATAGGAGAAAACAGAGTGAAACCTAAAAATTCAAACTGTTACTGCAAACGAATGCTTCAACCTAGGAGAACGAAACTTGGGCATCCAAATTTGATTGGTGTACTGCTCATTAATTGAAAGTATCATGAAGGTCGGAAGAAAAAATATATGTTGTGATTTCAGGAGACTGTAGTTTTTTGGCAGCCTAACAACGCCTTTCATTGAATGAGTTATTCTCCAGTTTCTGCTTAAGGCTACGTCAAGAGGAAACAAACCTTAGAGATAGAACGTAGAACTACTGTATTGTGTCAAGTTTCAAGAAGCTAGCACAAACCGTGTTGATTTAGAGTTCGTAAGGCATCTGTCAATATAAGAGAAAACAGAGTGAAACCTAAAAATTCAAACTGTTCCTGGAAACGAATGCTTCAATCTAGGACAACTAAACTTGGGCATCCAAGTGGTATTGGTGTACTGATCATTACGTGAATGTATCATGAAGATTGGATGAAAAAATATATGTTGAGATTTCAGTAGACTCTAGTGTTTGGAAGTTTGGCAACACCTTTCCATATAAGTGTTATTCGCAGTCCCTGCATTAGGCTACATCAAGACGAAACAAACCTTAGAGATAGAACGTAGAACTACTGTATTGTGTCAAGTTTCAAGAAGCTAGCACAAACTGTGTTTGATTTAGAGATCGAACTGCATCTGTCAATATAGGAGAAAACAGAATGAAACCTAAAAATTCAAACTGTTACTGCAAACGAATGCTTCAACCTAGGAGAACGAATCTTGGGCATCCAATTTTGTTGGTGTACTGCTCATTACTTGAAAGTATCATGAAGGTCGAAAGAAAAAATATATGTTGTGATTTCAGGAGACTGTAGTTTTTTGGCAGCCTAACAACGCCTTTCATTGAATGAGTTATTCTCCAGTCTCTGCTAAAGGCTACATCAAGACGAAACAAACCTTAGAGATAGAACGTAGAACTACTGTATTGTGTCAAGTTTCAAGAAGCTAGCAGAAACCGTGTTTGATTTAGAGTTCGAACTGCATCTGTCAATATAGGAGAAAACAGAGTGAAACCTAAAAATTCAAACTGTTCCTGGAAACGAATGCTTCAATCTAGGAGAACTAAACTTGGGCATCCAAGTGGGATTGGTGTACTGATCATTACGTGAATGTATCATGAAGATTGGATGAAAAAATATATGTTGAGATTTCAGGAGACTCTAGTGTTTGGAAGTTTGGCAACCCCTTTCCATATAAGTGTTATTCGCAGTCCCTGCATTATGCTACATCAAGAGGAAACAAAACTTAGAGATAGAACGTAGAACTACTGTATTGTGTCAAGTTTCAAGAAGCTAGCACAAACTGTATTTGATTTAGAGTTCGAACTGCATCTGTCAATATAGGAGAAAACAGAGTGAAACCTAAAAATTCAAACTGTTACTGCAAATGAATGCTTCAAACTAGGAGAACGAAACTTGGGCATCCAAGTTTGATTGGTGTACTGCTCATTACTTGAAAGTATCATGAAGGTCGGAAAAAAAGATATATGTTGAGATTACAGGAGACTGTAGATTTGCCAACCTAACAACGCCTTTCATTGAATGAGTTATTCACCAGTCTTTGCTTAAGACTACATCAAGAGGAAACAAACCTTAGAGATAGAACGTAGAACTACTGTATTGTGTCAAGTTTCAAGAAGCTAGCACAAACCGTGTTGATTTAGAGTTCGAACTGCATCTGTCAATATAGGAGAAAAGAGAGTGAAACCTAAAAATTCAAACGGTTACTGCAAACGAATGCTTTAACCTAAAGAACGAAACTAGGGCATCCAAGTTTGATTGGTGTACTGCTCATTACTTGAAAGTATCATGAAGGTCGGAAGAAAAAATATATGTTGAGATTACAGGAGACTGTAGTTTTTTGGCAACCTTACAACGCATTTCATTGAATGAGTTATTCGCCAGTCTTTGCTTAAGGCTACATCAAGAGGAAAGAAACCTTACAGATAGAACGTAGAACTACTGTATTGTGTCAAGTTTCAAGAAGCTAGCACAAACCGTGTTGATTTAGAGTTCGAACTGCATCTGTCAATATTGGAGAAAACAGAGTGAAACCTAAAAATTCAAACTGTTCCTGGAAACAAATGCTTCAATCTAGGAGAACTAAACTTGGGCATCCAAGTGGGATTGGTGTACTGATCATTACGTGAATGTATCATGAAGATTGGATGAAAAAATATATGTTGAGATTTCAGGAGACCCTAGTGTTTGGAAGATTGGCAACCCCTTTCCATATAAGTGTTATTCCCAGTCCCTGCATTAGGCTACATCAAAAGGAAACAAAACTTAGAGATAGAACGTAGAACTACTGTATTGTGTCAAGTTTCAAGAAGCTAGCACAAACTGTGTTTGATTTAGAGTTCGAACTGCATCTGTCAATATAGGAGAAAACAGAGTGAAACCTAAAAATTCAAACTGTTACTGCAAACGAATGCTTCAACCTAGGAGAACGAAACTTGGGCATCCAAGTTTGACTGGTGTACTGCTCATTACTTGAAAGTATCATGAAGGTCGGAAGAAAAAATATATGTTGTGATTTCAGGAGACTGTAGTTTTTTGGCAGCCAAACAACGCCTTTCATTGAATGAGTTATTCTCCAGTCTCTGCTTAAGGCTACATCAAGAGGAAACAAACCTTAGAGACAGAACGTAGAACTACTGTATTGTGTCAAGTCTCAAGAAGCTAGCACAAACCGTGTTTGATTTAGAGTTCGAACTGCATCTGTCAATATAGGAGAAAACAGAGTGAAACCTAAAAATTCAAACTGTTACTGCAAACGAATGCTTCAAACTAGGAGAACGAAACTTGGGCATCCAAGTTTGATTGGTGTACTGCTCATTACTTGAAAGTATCATGAAGGTCGGTAGAAAAAATATATGTTGTGATTTCAGGAGACTGTAGTTTTTTGGCAGCCTAACAACGCCTTTCATTGAATGAGTTATTGTCCAGTCTCTGCTTAAGTCTACATCAAGACGAAAGAAACCTTAGAGATAGAACGTAGAACTACTGTATTGTGTCAAGTTTCAAGAAGCTAGCACAAACCGTGTTTGATTTAGAGTTCGAACTGCATCTGTCAATATAGGAGAAAACAGAGTGAAACCTAAAAATTCAAACTGTTACTGCAAATGAATGCTTCAACCTAGAAGAACTAAACTAGGGCATCCAAGTTTGATTGCTGTACTGATCATTACTTGAAAGTATGTTGAAGGTCGGAAGAAAAAATATATGTTGTGATTTCAGGAGACTGTAGTTTTTTGGCAGCCTAACAACGCCTTTCATTGAATGAGTTATTCTCCAGTCTCTGCTTAAGGCTACATCAAGACGAAACAAACCTTAGAGATAGAACGTAGAACTACTGTATTGTGTCAAGTTTCAAGAAGCTAGAACAAACCGTGTTTGATTTAGAGTTCGAACTGTATCTGTCAATATAGGAGAAAACAGAGTGAAACCTAAAAATTCAAACTGTTACTGCAAACGAATGCTTCAACCTAGGAGAACAAAAATTGGGCATCCAAGTTTGATTGGTGTACTGCTCATTACTTGAAAGTATCATGAAGGTTGGAAAAAAAAATATATGTTGTGATTACAGGAGACTGTAGTTTTTTGGCAGCCTAACAAAGCCTTTCATTGAATGAGTTATTCTCCAGTCTCTGCTTAAGGCTTCATCAAGACGAAACAAACCTTAGAGATAGAACATAGAACTACTGTATTGTGTCAAGTTTCAAGAAGCTAGCACAAACCGTTTTTGATTTAGAGTTCGAACTGCATCTGTCAATATAGGAGAAAACAGAGTGAAACCTAAAAATTCAAACTGTTACTGCAAACGAATGCTTCAACCTAGAAGAACAAAACTTGGGCATCCAAGTTTGATTGGTGTACTGCTCATTACTTGAAAGTATCATGAAGGTCGGAAGAAAAAATATATGTTGAGATTACAGGAGACTCTAGTTTTTTGGCAACCTAACAACGCCTTTCATTGAATGAGTTATTCACCAGTCTTTGCTTAAGACTACATCAAGAGAAAACAAACCTTAGAGATAGAACGTAGAACTACTGTATTGTGTCAAGTTTCAAGAAGCTAGCACAAACCGTGTTGATTTAGATTTCGAACTGCCTCTGTCAATATAGGAGAAAAGAGAGTGAAACCTAAAAATTCAAACTGTTACTGCAAACGAATGCTTCAACCTAGAAGAACGAAACTAGGGCATCCAAGTTTGATTGGTGTACTGCTCATTACTTGAAAGTATCATGAAGTTCGGAAGAAAAAATATATGTTGAGATTACAGGAGACTCTAGTTTTTTGGCAACCTAACAACGCATTTCATTGAATGAGTTATTCGCCAGACTTTGCTTAAGGCTACATCAAGAGGAAACAAACCTCAGAGATAGATCGTAGAACTACTGTATTGTGTCAAGTTTCAAGAAGCTAGCACAAACCGTGTTGATTTAGAGTTCGAAATGCATCTGTCAATATAGGAGAAAAGAGAGTGAAACCTAAAATTCAAACTGTTACTGCAAACGAATGCTTCAACCTAGAAGAACGAAACTAGGGCATCCAAGTTTGATTGGCGTACTGCTCATTATTTGAAAGTATCATGAACGTCGGAAGAAAAAATATATGTTGAGAATACAGGAGACTGTAGTTTTTTTGGCAACCTAACAACGCATTTCAATGAATGAGTTATTCGCCAGTCTTTGCTTAAGGCTACATCAAGAGGAAACAAACCTTAGAGATAGAACGTAGAACTACTCTGTTGTGTCAAGTTTCAAGAAGCTAGCACAAACTGTGTTTGATTTAGAGTTCGAACTGCATCTGTCAATATAGGAGAAAACAGAGTGAAACCTAAAATTCAAACTGTTACTGCAAACGAATGCTTCAACCTAGGATGACAAAACCTGGGCATCCAAGTTTGATTGGTGTACTGCTCATTACTTGAAAGTATCATGAAGGTCAGAAGAAAAAATATATGTTGTGATTTCAGGAGACTGTAGATTTTTGGCAGCCTAACAAAGCCTTTCATTGAATGAGTTATTCTCCAGTCTCTGCTTAAGGCTACATCAAGACGAAACAAACCTTAGAGATAGAACGTAGAACTACTGTATTGTGTCAAGTTTCAATAAGCTAGCACAAACCGTGTTTGATTTAGAGTTCGAACTGCATCTGTCAATATAGGAGAAAACAAAGTGAAACCTAAAAATTCAAACTGTTACTGCAAACGAATGCTTCAACCTAGGATGACGAAACTTGGGCATCCAAGTTTGATTGGTGTACTGCTCATTACTTGAAAGTATCATGAAGGTCTGAAGAAAAAATATATGTTGTGATTTCAGAAGACTGTAGTTTTTTGGCAGCCTAACAATGCCTTTCATTGAATGATTTATTCTCCAGTCTCTGCTTAAGGCTACATCAAGACGAAACAAACCATAGAGTTAGAACGTGGAACTACTGTATTGTGTCAAGTTTCAAGAAGCTAGCACAAACCGTGTTTGATTTAGAGTTCGAACTGCATCTGTCAATATAGGAGAAAACAGAGTGAAACCTAAAAATTCAAACTGTTACTGCAAACGAATGCTTCAACCTAGGAGAACAAAACTTGGGCATCCAAATTTGATTGGTGTACTGCTCATTACTTGAAAGTATCATGAAGGTCGGAAGAAAAAATATATGTTGAGATTACAGGAGACTGTATTTTTTGCCAACCTAACAACGCCTTTCATTGAATGAGTTATTCACCAGTCTTTGTATGTTGAGATTACAGGAGACTGTATTTTTTGCCAACCTAACAACGCCTTTCATTGAATGAGTTATTCACCAGTCTTTG
>NW_027515906.1:43040-69063 GCF_048772815.1 Callospermophilus lateralis
GGAGAAAACAGAGTGAAACCTAAAAATTCAAACTGTTACTGCAAACGAATGCTTCAACCTAGGAGTACGAAACTTGGGCATCCAAGTTTGATTGGTGTACTGCTTATTACTCTAAAGTATCATGAAGATCGGAAGAAAAAATATATGTTGTGATTTCAGGAGATGGTAGTTTTTTGGCAGCCTAACAACGCCTTTCATTGAAGGAGTTATTCTCCAGTCTCTGCTTAAGGCTACATCAAGAGGAACCAAACCTTAGAGATAGAACGTAGAACTACTGTATTGTGTCAAGTTTCAAGAAGCTAGCACAAACTGTGTTTGATTTAGAGTTCGAACTGCATCTGTCAATATAGGAGAAAACTGAGTGAAACCTAAAAATTCAAACTGTTACTGCCAAAGAATGCTTCAACCTAGGAGAATGAAACTAGGGCATCCAAGTTTGATTGTGTACTGTCCATTACTTGAAAGTATCATGAAAGGTCGGAAGAAAGAATATATGTTGAGATTACAGGAGACTGTAGTTTTTTGGCAACCTAACAACGTATTTCATTGAATGAGTTATTCGCCAGTATCTGCTTAAGGCTACATCAAGAGGAAACAAACCTTAGAGATAGAACGTAGAACTACTGTATTGTGTCAAGTTTCAAGAAGCTAGCACAAACTGTGTTTGATTTAGAGTTCGAACTGCATCTGTCAATATAGGAGAAAACAGAGTGAAACCTAAAAATTCAAACTGTTACTGCAAAAGAATGCTTCAACCTAGGAGAACGAAACTTGGGCATCCAAGTTTGAATGGTGTCCTGCTCATTACTTGAAAGTATCATGAAGTTCGGAAGAAAAAATATATGTTGTGATTACAGGAGACTGAAGTTTTTTGGCAGCCTAACAATGCCTTTCATTGAATGAGTTATTCTCCAGTCTCTGCTTAAGGCTACATCAAGAGGAAACAAACCTTAGAGATAGAACATAGAAATACTGTATTGTGTCAAGTTTCAAGAAGCTAGCAGAAACCGTGTTTGATTTAGAGTTCGAACGGCATCTGTCAATATAGGAGAAAACAGAGTGAAACCTAAAATTCAAACTGTTACTGCAAACGAATGCTTCAACCTAGAAGAACAAAACTTGGGCATCCAAGTTTGATTGGTGTACTGCTCATTACTTGAAAGTATCATGAATGTCGGAAGAAAAAATATATGTTGAGATTACAGGAGACTGTAGTTTTTTGCCAACTTAACAACGCCTTTCATTGAATGAGTTATTCACCAGTCTTTGCGTAAGGCTACATCAAGAGGAAACAAACCTTAGAGATAGAACGTAGAACTACTGTATTGTGTCATGTTTCAAGAAGCTAGCACAAACCGTGTTGATTTAGAGTTCGAACTGCATCTGTCAATATAGGAGAAAACAGAGTGAAACCTAAAAATTCAAACTGTTACTGCAAACGAATGCTTCAACCTAGAAGAACGAAACTAGGGCATCCAAGTTTGATTGGTGTACTGCTCATTACTTGAAAGTATCATGAAGGTCGGAAGAAAAAATATATGTTGAGATTACAGGAGACTCTAGTTTTTTGGCAACCTAACAACGCATTTCATTGAATGAGTTATTCGCCAGTCTTTGCTAAAGGCTACATCAAGAGGAAACAAACCTTAGAGATAGAAGGTAGAACTACTTTATTGTGTCATGTTTCAAGAAGCTAGCACAAACCGTGTTGATTTAGAGTTCGAACTGCATCTGTCAATATAGGAGAAAAAGGAGTGAAACCTAAAAATTCAAACTGTTCCTGGAAACGAATGCTTCAATCTAGGAGATCGAAACTTTGGCATCCAAGTGGGATTGGTGTACTGATCATTACGTGAATGCATCATGAAGATTGGATGAAAAAATATATGTTGAGATTTTCAGGAGACTCTAGTGTTTGGAAGTTTGGCTACCCCTTTCCATTTAAGTATTATTCGCAGTCCCTGCATTAGGCTACATCAAGAGGATACAAAACTTAGAGATAGAACGTAGAACTACTGTATTGTGTCAAGTTTCAAGAAGCTAGCACAAACCGTGTTAATTTAGAGTTCGAACTGCATCTGTCATACTAGGAGAAAACAGAGTGAAACCTTAAAATTCAAACTGTTACTGCAAACGAATGCTTCAACCTAGAAGAACGAAACTAGGGCATCCAAGTTTGATTGGTGTACTGCTCATTACTTGAAAGTATCATGAAGGTCGGAAGAAAAAATATATGTTGTGATTTCAGGAGACTGTAGTTTTTTGGCAGCCTAACAACGCCTTTCATTGAATGAGTTATTCTCCTATCTCTGCTTAAGGCTACATCCAGAGGAAACAAACCTTAGAGATAGAACGTAGAACTACTGTATTCTGTCAAGTTTCAAGAAGCAAGCACAAACCGTGTTGATTTAGAGTTCGAACTGCATCTGTCAATATAGGAGAAAACAGAGTGAAACCTAAAATATCAACTGTTCCTGGAAACGAATGCTTCAATGTAGGAGAACTAAACTTGGGCATCCAAGTGGGATTGGTGTACTGATCATTACGTGAATGTATCATGAAGATTGGATGAAAAAATATATGTTGAGATTTCATGAGACTCTATGTTTGGAAGTTTGGCAACCCCTTTCCATATAAGTGTTATTCGCAGACCCTGCATTAGGCTACATCAAGAGGAAACAAAACTTAGAGATAGAACGTTGAACTACTGTATTGTGTCAAGTTTCAAGAAGCTAGCACAAACTGTGTTTGATTTAGAGTTCGAACGGCATCTGTCAATATAGGAGAAAACAGAGTGAAACCTAAAAATTCAAACTGTTACTGCAAACGAATGCTTCAACCTAGAAGAACGAAACTAGGGCATCCAAGTTTGATTGGTGTACTGCTCATTACTTGAAAGTATCATGAAGGTCGGAAGAAAAAAATATATGTTGTGATTTCAGGGAGACTGTAGTTTTTTTGCAGCCTAACAACGCCTTTCATTGAATGAGTTATTCTCCAGTCTCGGCTTAAGGCTAAATCAAGAGGAAACAAACCTTAGAGATAGAACGTAGAACGACTGTATTGTGTCAAGTTTCAAGAAGCTAGCACAAACCGTGTTGATTTAGAGTTCGAACTGCATCTGTCAATATAGGGGAAAACAGAGTGAAACCTAAAAATCAAACTGTTCTGGAAACGAATGCTTCAATGTAGGAGAACTAAACTTGGGCATCCAAGTGGGATTGGTGTACTGATCATTACGTGAATGAATCATGAAGATTGGATGAAAAAATATATGTTGAGATTTCAGGAGACTCTAGTATTTGGAAGTTTCGCAACCCCTTTCCATCTAAGTGATATTCGCAGTCCCTGCATTAGGCTACATATAGAGGAAACAAACTTAGAGATAGAACGTAGAACTACTGTATTGTGTCAAATTTCAAGAAGCTAGCACCAACTGTGTTTGATTTAGAGTTCGAACTGCATCTGTCAGTATAGGAGAAAACAGAGTGAAACCTAAAAATTCAAACTGTTACTGCAAAAGAATGATTCAACCTAGGAGAACAAAACTTAGGCATCCAAGATTGATTGGTGTACTGCTCATTACTTGAAAGTATCATGAAGGTTGGAAGAAAAAATATATGTTGAGATTACAGGAGACTGTAGTTTTGTGCCAACCTAACAACGCCTTTCATTGAATGAGTTATTCACCAGTCTTTGCTTAAGACTGCATCAAGAGGATACAAACCTTAGAGACAGAACGTAGAACTACTGTATTGTGTCAAGTTTCAAGAAGCTAGCACACACCATGTTGATTTAGAGTTCAAACTGCATCTGTCAATATAGGAGAAAACAGAGTGAAACCTAAAAATTCAAACTGTTACTGCAAACGAATGCTTCAACCTAGAAGAACAAAACTAGGGCATCCAAGTTTGATTGGTGTACTGCTCATTACTTGAAAGTATCATGAAGGTCGGAAGAAAAAATATATGTTGTGGTTTCAGGAGATGGTAGTGTTTTGGTACCATAACAACGCCTTTCATTGAAGGAGTTATTCTCCAGTCTCTGCTTAAGGCTACAGCAAGAGGAAACAAACCTTAGAGATAGAACGTAGAACTAGTGTATTGTGTTAAGTTTCAAGAAGCTAGCAGAAACCGTGTTTGATTTAGAGTTTGAACTGCATCTGTCAATATAGGAGAAAACAGAGTGAAACCTAAAAATTCAAACTGTTACTGCAAACGAATGCTTCAACCTAGGAGAACAAAACTTGGGCATCAAAGTTTGATTGGTGTACTGCTCATTACTTGAAAGTATCATGAAGTTCGGAAGAAAAAATATATGTTGCAATTACAGGAGACTGTAGTTTTTTGGCAACCTAACAACGCATTTCATTGAATGAGTTATTCGCCAGTCTTTGCTTAAGGCTACATCAAGAGGAAACAAACCTTAGAGATAGAACGTAGAACTACTGTATTGTGACAAGTTTCAAGAAGCTAGCAAAAACCATGTTGATTTAGAGTTCGAACTGCATCTGTCAATATAGGAGAAAACAGAGTGAAACCTAAAAATTCAAACTGTTCCTGGAAACGAATGCTTCAATATAGGAGAACGAATCTTGGGCATCCAAGTGGGATTGGTGTACTGATCATTACGTGAATGTATCATGAAGATTGGATGAAAAAATATATGTTGAGATTTCAGGAGACTCTAGTGTTTGGAGGTTTGACAACCCCTTTCCATATAAGTGTTATTCGCAGTCCCTGCATTAGGCTACATCAAGAGGAAACAAAACATAGAGATAGAACGTAGAACTACTGTATCATGTCAAGTTTCAAGAAGCTAGCAGAAACCGTGTTTGATTTAGAGTTCGAACTGCATGTGTCAATATAGGAGAAAACAGAGTGAAACCTAAAAATTCAAACTGTTACTGCAAACGAATGCTTCAACCTAGGAGAACAAAACTTAGGCAACCAAGTTTGATTGGTGTACTGCTTATTTCTTGAAAGTATCATGAAGTTCGGAAGAAAAAATATATGTTCAGATTACAGGAGACTGTAGTTTTGTGCCAACCTAACAACGCCTTTCATTGAATGAGTTATTCACCAGTCTTTGCTTAAGACTACATCAAGAGGAAACAAACCTTAGAGATAGAACGTAGAACTACTGTATTGTGTCAAGTTTCTAGAAGCTAGCACAAACTGTGTTGATTTAGAGTTCGAACTGCATCTGTCAGTATAGGAGAAAACAGAGTGAAACCTAAAAATTCAAACTGTTACTGCAAAAGAATGCATCAACCTAGGAGAACGAAACTTGGGCATCCAAGTTTGATTGGTGTACTGCTTATTACTTGAAAGTATCATGAAGTTCGGAAGAAAAAATATATGTTGTGATTTTAGGAGATGGTAGTTTTTTGGCAGCATAACAACGCCTTTCATTGAAGGAGTTATTCTCCACTCTCTGCTTAAGGCTACATCTAGAGGAAACAAACCTTAGATATAGAACGTAGAACTACTCTATTGTGTCAAGTTTCAAGAAGCTAGCAGAAACCGTGTTTGATTTAGAGTTCCAACTCCATCTGTCAATATAGGAGAAAACAGAGTGAAACCTAAATATTCAAACCGTTACTGCAAGCAAATGCTTCAACCTAGGAGAACAAAACTTGGGCATCCAAGTTTGATTGGTGTACTGCTCATTACTTAAAAGTATCATGAAGGTCGGAAGAAAAAATATATGTTGACATTACAGGAGACTGTAGTTTTTTGCCAACCTAACAACGCCTTTCATTGATTGACTTATTCACCAGTCTTTGCTTAAGACTACATCAAGAGGAAACAAACCTTAGAGATAGAACGTAGAACTACTGTATTGTGTCAAGTTTCAAGAAGCTAGCACAAACCGTGTTGATTTAGAGTTCGAACTGCATCTGTCAATATAGGAGAAAACAGAGTGAAACCTAAAAATTCAAACTGTTACTGCAAACGAATGCTTCAACCTAGAAGAACAAAACTAGGGCATTCAAGTTTGATTGGTGTACTGCTCATTACTTGAAAGGATCATGAAGTTCGGAAGAAAAAATATATGTTGAGATTTCAGGAGACTCCAGTGTTTGGATGTTTGGCAACCCCTTTCCATATAAGTGTTATTCGCAGTCCCTGCATTAGGCTACATCAAGAGGAAACAAAACTTAGAGATAGAACGTAGAACTACTGTATTGTGTCATGTTTCAAGAAGCTAGCACAAACTGTGTTTGATTTAGTGTTCGAACTGCATCTGTCAATATAGGAGAAAACCGAGTGAAACCTAAAAATTCAAACTGTTACTGCAAACGAATGCTTCAACCTAGGAGAACGAAACTTGGGCATCCATGTTTGATTGGTGTACTGCTTATTACTTGAAAGTATCATGAAGTTCGGAAGAAAAAATATATGTTGTGATTTCAGTAGATGGTAGTTTTTTGGCAGCCTAACTACGCGTTTCATTGAAGGAGTTATTCTCAAGTCTCTGCTTAAGGCTACATCAAGACGAAACAAACCTTAGAGATAGAATGTAGAACTACTGTATTGTGTCAAGTTTCAAGAAGCTAGCACAAACCGTGTTGATTTAAAGTTTGAACTGCATCTGTCATAGTAGGAGAAAACAGAGTGAAACCTAAAAATTCAAACTGTTACTGCAAACGAATGCTTCAACCTAGAAGAACGAAACTAGGGCATCCAAGTTTGATTGGTGTACTGCTCATTACTTGAAAGTATCATGAAGGTCGGAAGAAAAAATATATGTTGTGATTTCAGGAGACTGTAGTTTTTTGGCAGCCTAACAACGCCTTTCATTGAATGAGTTCTTCTCCAGTCTCTGCTTAAGGCTACATCAAGAGGAAACAAACCTTAGAGATAGAACGTAGAACTACTGTATTGTGTCAAGTTTCAAGAAGCAAGCACAAATCGTGTTGATTTAGAGTTCGAACTGCATCTGTCAATATAGGAGAAAACAGAGTGAAACCTAAAAATTCAAACTGTTCCTGGAAACGAATGCTTCAATGTAGGAGAACTAAACTTGGGCATCCAAGTGGGATTGGTGTACTGATCATTACGTGAATGTATCATGAAGATTGGATGAAAAAATATATGTTGAGATTTCAGGAGACTCTAGTGTTTGGACGTTTGGCAACCCCTTTCCATATAAGTGTTATTCGCAGACCCTGCATTAGGCTACATCAAGAGGAAACAAACCTTAGAGATAGAACGTAGAACTACTGTATTGTGTCAAGTTTCAAGAAGCTAGCACACACCGTGTTGATTTAGAGTTCAAACTGCATCTGTCAATATAGGAGAAAACAGAGTGAAACCTAAAAATTCAAACTGTTACTGCAAACGAATGCTTCAACTTAGAAGAACGAAACTAGGGCATCCAAGTTTGATTGGTGTACTGCTCATTACTTGAAAGTATTATGAAGGTCGGAAGAAAAAATATATGTTGTGATTCCACGAGACTGTAGTTTTTTAGCAGCCTAACAATGCCTTTCATTGAATGAGTTATTCTCCAGTCTCTGCTTAAGGCTACATCAAGATGAAACAAACCTTAGAGATAGAACGTAGAACTACTGTATTGTGTCAAGTTTCAAGAAGCTAGCAGAAACCGTGTTTGATTTAGAGTTCGAACTGCATCTGTCAATATAGGAGAAAACAGAGTGAAACCTAAAAATTCAAACCGTTACTGCAAGCAAATGCTTCAACCTAGGAGAACGAATCTAGGGCATCCAAGTTTGATTGGTGTACTGCTTATTACTTGAAAGTATCATGAAGGTCGGAAGAAAAAATATATGTTGTGATTTCAGGAGATGGTAGTTTTTTGGCAGCCTAACAACGCCTTTCATTGAAGGAGTTATTCTCCAGTCTCTGCTTAAGGCTACATCAAGACGAAACAAACGTTAGAGATAGAACGTAGAACTACTGTATTGTGTCAAGTTTCAAGAAGCTAGCAGAAACCGTGTTTGATTTAGAGTTCGAACTGCATCTGTCAATATAGGAGAAAACAGAGTGAAACCTAAAAATTCAAACTGTTACTGCAAACGAATGCTTCAACCTAGGAGAACAAATCTTGGGCATCCAAGTTTGATTGGTGTACTGCTCATTACTTGAAAGTATCATGAAGGTCGGAAGAAAAAATATATGTTGAGATTACAGGAGACTGTAGTTTTTTGCCAACCTAACAACGCCTTTCATTGAATGAGTTATTCACCAGTCTTTGCTTAAGACTACATCAAGAGGAAACATACCTCAAAGATAGAAGGTAGAACTACTGTATTGTGTCAAGTTTCAAGAAGCTAGCACAAACTGTGTTCATTTAGAGTTCCAACTGCATCTGTCAATATATGAGAAAACAGAGTGAAACCTAAAAATTCAAACTGTTCCTGGAAACGTATGCTTCAATCTAGGAGAACTAAACTTGGGCATCCAAGTGGGATTTTATGTACTGATCATTATGTGAATGTATCATGAAGATTGGATGAAAAAATATATGTTGAGATTTCAGGAGACTCTAGTGTTTCGAAGTTTGGCAACTCCTTTCCATATAAGTGTTATTCGCAGTCCCTGCCTTAGGCTACATCAAGAGGAAACAAAACTTAGAGATAGAAAGTAGAACTACTGTATAGTGCCAAGTTTCAAGAAGCTAACACAAACCGTGTTGATTTAGAGTTCGAACTGCATCTGTCAATATAGGAGAAAACAGAGTGAAACCTAAAAATTCAAACTGTTCCTGGAAACGAATGCTTCAATCTAGGAGAACTAAACTTGGGCAGCCAAGTGGGATTGGTGTACTGATCATTACGTGAATGTATCATGAAGATTGGATGAAAAAATATATGTTGAGATTTCAGGAGACTCTAGTGGTTGGAAGTTTGGCAACCCCTTTCCATATAAGTGTTATTCGCAGTCCCTGCATTAGGCTACATCAAGAGGAAACAAAACTAAGAGATAGAACGTAGAACTACTGTATTGTGTCAAGTTTCAAGAAGCTAGCACAAACTGTGTTTGATTTATAGTTCGAACTGCATCTATCAATATAATAGAAAACCGAGTG
The DNA here is from genome assembly GCF_048772815.1 of Callospermophilus lateralis. NCBI lineage: Eukaryota > Metazoa > Chordata > Mammalia > Rodentia > Sciuridae > Callospermophilus > Callospermophilus lateralis. The sequence continues at coordinate 52,098 of NW_027515906.1, forward strand.
AAACATAAAAATTCAAACTGTTACTGCAAACGAATGCTTCAACCGAGGAGAAGGAATCTTGGGCATCCAAGTTTGATTGATGTACTGCTTATTACTTGAAAGTATCATGAAGTTCTGAAGAAAAAATATATGTTGTGATACCAGGAGATGGTAGTTTTTTGGCAGCCTAACAACGCCCTACAGTGAAGGAGTTATTCTCCAGTCTCTGCTTAAGGCTACATCAAGAGGAAAGAAAACTTAGAGATAGAACGTAGAACTACTGTATTGTGTCAAGTTTCAAGAAGCTAGCAGAAACCGTGTTTGATTTAGAGTTCGAACTGCATCTGTCAATATAGGAGAAAACAGAGTGAATCCTAAAAATTCAAACTGTTACTGCAAACGAATGCTTCAACCTAGGAGAACAAAACTTGGGCATCCAAGGTTGATTGGTGTACTGCTCATTACTTGAAAGTATCATGAAGGTCGGAAGAAAAAATATATGTTGAGATTACAGGAGACTGTAGTTTTTTGGCAACCTAACAACGGATTTCATTGAATGAGTTATTCGCCAGTGTTTGCTTAAGGCTACATCAAGAGGAAACAAACCTTAGAGATAGAACGTAGAACTACTGTATTGTGTCAAGTTTCAATAAGCTAGCACAAACCGTGTTGACTTAGAGTTCAAAATGCATCTGTCAATATAGGAGAAAACAGAGTGAAACCTAAAAATTCAAACTGTTACTGCAAACGAATGCTTCAACCTAGGAGAACAAAACTTGGGCATCCAAGGTTGATTGGTGTACTGCTCATTACTTGAAAGTATCATGAAGGTCGGAAGAAAAAATATATGTTGAGATTACAGGAGACTGTAGTTTTTTGGCAACCTAACAACGGATTTCATTGAATGAGTTATTCGCCAGTGTTTGCTTAAGGCTACATCAAGAGGAAACAAACCTTAGAGATAGAACGTAGAACTACTGTATTGTGTCAAGTTTCAATAAGCTAGCACAAACCGTGTTGACTTAGAGTTCAAAATGCATCTGTCAATATAGGAGAAAACAGAGTGAAACCTAAAAATTCAAACTGTTACTGCAAACGAATGCTTCAACCTAGGAGAACAAAACTTGGGCATCAAAGTTTAATGGTGTACTGCTCATTACTTGAAAGTATCATGAAGGTGGAAAGAAAAAATATATGTTGAGATTACAGGAGACTGTAGTTTTTTGGCAACCTAACAACGGATTTCATTGAATGAGTTATTCGCCAGTGTTTGCTTAAGGCTACATCAAGAGGAAACAAACCTTAGAGATAGAACGTAGAACTACTGTATTGTGTCAAGTTTCAAGAAGCTAGCACAAACCGTGTTGACTTAGAGTTCGAACTGCATCTGTCAATATAGGAGAAAACAGAGTGAAACCTAAAATACAAACTGTTCCTGGAAACGAATGCTTCAATTTAGGAGAACTAAACTTTTGCATCCAAGTGGGATTGGTGTACTGATCATTATGTGAATGTATCATGAAGATTGGATGAAAAATATATGTTGAGATTTCAGGAGACTCTAGTTTTTGGAAGTTTGGCAACCCCTTTCCATATAAGTGTTATTCGCAGTCCCTGCATTAGGCTACATCAAGAGGAAACAAAACTTAGAGATAGAACATAGAACGACTGTATTGTGTCAAGTTTTAAGAAGCTAGCACAAACTGTCTTTGATTTCGAGTTCGGACTGCATCTGTCAATACAGGAGAAAACAGAGTGAAACCTAAAAATTCAAACTGTTACTGCAAACGAATGCTTCAACCTAGGAGAACGAATCTAGGGCATCCAAGTTTGATTGGTGTACGGCTTATTACTTGAAAGTATCATGAAGGTCGGAAGAAAAAATATATGTTGTGATTTCAGGAGATGGTAGTTTTTTGGCAGCCTAACAACGCCTTTCATTGAAGGAGTTATTCTCCAGTCTCTGCTTAAGGATACATCAAGACGAAACAAACCTTAGAGATAGAACGTAGAACTACTGTATTGTGTCAAGTTTCAAGAAGCTAGCAGAAACCGTGTTTGATTTAGAGTTCAAACTGCATCTGTCAATATAGGAGAAAACAGAGTGAAATCTAAAAATTCAAACTGTTACTGCAAACGAATGCTTCAACCTAGGAGAACAAAACTTGGGCATCCAAGGTTGATTGGTGTACTGCTCATTACTTGAAACTATCATGAAGGTCGGAAGAAAAAATATATGTTGAGATTACAGGAGACTGTAGTTTTTTGGCAACCTAACAACGGATTTCATTGAATGAGTTATTCGCCAGTGTTTGCTTAAGGCTACATCAAGAGGAAACAAACCTTAGAGATAGAACGTAGAACTACTGTATTGTGTCAAGTTTCAAGAAGCTAGCACAAACAGTGTTGACTTAGAGTACGAACTGCATCTGTCAATATAGGAGAAAACAGAGTGAAACCTAAAATACAAACTGTTCCTGGAAATGAATGCTTCAATCTAGGAGAACTAAACGTGGGCATCCAAGTGGGATTGGTGTACTGATCATTACGTGAATGTATCATTAAGATTGGATGAAAAAATATATGTTGAGATTTCAGGAGAATCTAGTGTTTGGAAGTTTGGCAACCCCTTTCCATATAAGTGTTATTCGCAGTCCCTGCATTAGGCTACATCAAGAGGAAACAAAACTTAGAGATAGAACGTAGAACGACTGTATTGTGTCAATTTTCAAGAAGCTAGCACAAACTGTCTTTGATTTAGAGTTCGCACTGCATCTGTCAATACAGGAGAAAACAGAGTGAAACCTAAAAATTCAAACTGTTACTGCAAACGAATGCTTCAACCTAGGAGAACGAAACTTGGGCATCCAAATTTGATTGGTGTACTGCTTATTACTTTAGAGTATCATGAAGGTCGGAAGAAAAAATATATGTTGTGATTTCAGGAGATGGTAGTTTTTTGGCAGCCTAACAACGCCTTTCATTGAAGGAGTTATTCTCCAGTCTCTGCTTAAGGCTACATCATGAGGAAACAAACCTTAGAGATAGAACGTAGAACTACTGTATTGTGTCAAGTTTCAAGAAGCCTGCAGAAACCGTGATTGATTTAGATTTCGAACTGCAACTGTCAATATAGGAGAAAACAGAGTGAAACCTAACAATTCAAACTGTTATTGCAAACGAATGCTTCAACCTAGGAGAGCAAAACTTGGGCATCCAAGTTTGATTGGTGTACTGCTCATTACTTGAAAGTATCATGAAGGTCAGAAGAAAGAATATATGTTGAGATTTCAGGAGACTGTATTTTTTTGGTAACCTAACAACGGATTTCATTGAATGAGTTATTCGCCAGTCTTTGCTTAAGGCTACATCAAGAGGAAACAAACCTTAGAGATAGAAGGTAGAACTACTGTATTGTGTCAAGTTTCAAGAAGCTAGCACAAACCGTGTTGACTTAGAGTTCGAACTGCATCTGTCAATATAGGGGAAAACATAGTGAAACCTAAAAATTCAAACTGTTCCTGGAAACGAATGCTTCAATCTAGGAGAATTAAACTTGGGCATCCAAGTGGGATTGGTGTACTGATCATTACGTGAATGTATCATGAAGATTGGATGAAAAATATATGTTGAGATTTCAGGAGACTCTAGTGTTTGGAAGTTTGGCAAGCCCTTTCCATATAAGTGTTATTGGCAGTCCCTGCATTTGGCTACATCAAGAGGAAACAAAACTTAGAGATAGAACGTAGAACTACTGTATTGTGTCACGTTTCAAGAAGCTAGCAGAAACCGTGTTTGATTTAGAGTTCCAACTGCATCTGTCAATATAGGAGAAAACAGAGTGAAACCTAAAAATTCAAACTGTTACTGCAAACGAATGCTTCAACCTAGGAGAACAAAACTTGGGCATCCAAGTTTGATTGGTGTACTGCTCATTACTTGAAAGTATCATGAAGGTCGGAAGAAAAAATATATGTTGTGATTTCAGGAGACTGTAGTTTTTTGGCAGCCTAACAACGCCTTTCATTGAATGAGTTATTCTCCAGTCTCTACTTAAGGCTACATCAAGAGGAAACAAACCTTAGAGACAGAACGTAGAACTACTGTATTGTGTCAAGTTTCAAGAAGCTAGCAAAAACCGTGTTGATTTAGAGTTCATACTGCATCTGTCAATATAGGAGAAAACAGAGTGAAACCTAAAAATTCAAACTGTTCCTGGAAACGAAATCTTCAATCTAGGAGAACTAAACTTGGGCATCCAAGTGGGATTGGTGTACTGATCTTTACGTGAATGTATCATGAAGATTGGATGAAAAAATATATGTTGAGATTTCAGGAGAATCTAGTGTTTGGAAGTTTGGCAACCCCTTTCCATATAAGTGTTATTCGCAGTCCCTGCATTAGGCTACATCCAGAGGAAACAAAACTTAGAGATAGAACGTAGAACTACTGTATTGTGTCACGTTTCAAGAAGCTAGCACAAACTGTGTTTGATTTCGAGTTCGAACTGCATCTGTGAATATAGGAGAAAACAAAGTGAAACCTAAAAATTCAAACTGTTACTGCAAACGAATGCTTCAACCTAGGAGAACGAAACTTGGGCATCCAAGTTTGATTGGTGTACTGCTCATTACTTGAAAGTATCATGAAGGTCCGAAGAAAAAATATATGTTGTGATTTCAGGAGACTGTAGTTTTTTGGCAACCTAACAACGCATTTCATTGAATGAGTTATTCGCCAGTCTCTGCTTAAGGCTACACCAAGAGGAAACAAACCTTAGAGATAGAACGTAGAACTACTGTATTGTGTCATGTTTCAAGAAGATACCACAAACCGTGTTGATTTAGAGTTCGAACTGCATCTGTCAATATAGGAGAAAACAGAGTGAAACCTAAAAATTCAAACTGTTCCTGAAAACGAATGCTTCAATCTAGGAGAACTAAACTTGGGCATCCAAGTGGGATTTTATGTACTGATCATTACGTGAATGTATCATGAAGATTGGATGAAAAAATACATGTTGAGATTTCAGGAGACTCTAGTGTTTGGACGTTTGGCAACCCCTTTCCATATAAGTGTTATTCGCAGTCCCTGCATTAGGCTACATCAAGAGGAAACAAAACTTAGAGATAGAACGTACAACTACTGTATTGTGTCAAGTTTCAAGAAGCTAGCACAAACTGTGTTTGATTTAGAGATCAAACTGCATCTGTCAATATAGAAGAAAACAGAGTGAAATCTAAAAATTCAAACTGTTACTGCAAACGAATGCTTCAACCTAGGAGAACGAAACTTGGGCATCCAAGTTTGATTGGTGTACTGCTCATTACTTGAAAGTATCATGAAGGTCGGAAGAAAAAATATATGTTGAGATTACAGGAGACTGTAGTTTTTTGGAAACCTAACAACGCATTTCATTGAAGGAGTTATTCTCCAGTCTCTGCTTAAGGCTACATCAAGAGGAAACAAACCTTAGAGATAGAACGTAGAACTACTGTATTGTGTCAAGTTTCAAGAAGCTAGCACAAACTGTGTTGGTTTAGAGTTCGAACTGCATCTGTCAATATAGGAGAAAACAGAGTGAAACCTAAAAATTCAAACTGTTCCTGGGAACGAATGCTTCAATATAGGAGAACTAAACTTGGGCATCCAAGTGGGATGGGTGTACTGATCATTATGTGAAAGTATCATGAAGATTGGATGATAAAATATATGTTGAGATTTCAGGAGACTCTAGTGTTTGGAAGTTTGGCAACCCCTTTCCATATAAGTGTTATTCGCAGTCCCTGCATTAGGCTACATCATTAGGAAACAAAACTTAGAGATAGAACGTACAACTACTGTATTGTGTCAAGTTTCAAGAAGCTAGCACAAAATGTGTTTGATTTAGAGATCAAACTGCATCTGTCAATATAGAAGAAAACAGAGTGAAACCTAAAAATTCAAACTGTTACTGCAAACGAATGCTTCAACCTAGGAGAACAAAACTTGGGCATCCGAGTTTGATTGGTGTACTGCTCATTACTTGAAAGTATCATGAAAGTCGGAAGAAAAAATATATGATGTGATTTCAGGAGATGGTAGTTTTTTGGCAGCCTAACAACGCCTTTCATTGAAGGAGTTATTCTCCAGTCTCTGCTTAAGGCTACATCAAGACGAAACAAACCTTAGAGATAGAACGTAGAACTACTGTATTGTGTCAAGTTTCAAGAAGCTGGCAGAAACCGTGTTTGATTTAGAGTTCGAACTGCATCTGTCAATATAGGAGAAAACAGATTGAAACCTAAAAATTCAAACTGTTACTGCAAACGAATGCTTCAATCTAGAAGAAGGAAACTACGGCATCCAAGTTTGATTGGTGTACTGCTCATTACTTGAAAGTATCATGAAGTTCGGAAGAAAAAATATATGTTGAGATTACAGGAGACTGTAGTTTTTTGGCAACCTCACAACGCATTTCATTGAATGATTTATTCGCCAGTCTTTGCTTAAGGCTACATCAAGAGGAAACAAACCTTAGAGATAGAACGTAGAACTACTGTATTGTGTCAAGTTTCAAGCAGCTAGCACAAACCGTGTTGATTTAGAGTTCGAACTGCATCTGTCAATATAGGGGAAAACAGAGTGAAACCTAAAAATTCAAACTGTTCCTGGAAACGAATGCTTCAATCTAGGAGAACTAAACTTGGGCATCCAAGTGGGATTGGTGTACTGATCATTACGTGAATGTATCATGAAAATTGGATGAAAAATATATGTTGAGATTTCAGGAGACTCTAGTGTTTGGACGTTTGGCAAGCCCTTTCCATATAAGTGTTATTGGCAGTCCCTGCATTAGGCTACATCAAGAGGAAACAAAACTTAGAGATAGAACGTAGAACTACTGTATTGTGTCACGTTTCAAGAAGCTAGCAGAAACCGTGTTTGATTTAGAGTTCGAACTGCATCTGTCAATATAGGAGAAAACAGAGTGACACCTAAAAATTCAAACTGTTACTGCAAACGAATGCTTCAACCTAGGAGAACAAAACTTGGGCATCCAAGTTTGATTGGTGTACTGCTCATTACTTGAAAGTATCATGAAGGTCGGAAGAAAAAATATATGTTGTGATTTCAGGAGACTGTAGTTTTTTGGCAGCCTAACAACGCCTTTCATTGAATGAGTTATTCTCCAGTCTCTACTTAAGGCTACATCAAGAGGAAACAAACCTTAGAGACAGAACGTAGAACTACTGTATTGTGTCAAGTTTCAAGAAGCTAGCAAAAACCGTGTTGATTTAGAGTTCATACTGCATCTGTCAATATAGGAGAAAACAGAGTGAAACCTAAAAATTCAAACTGTTCCTGGAAACGAAATCTTCAATCTAGGAGAACTAAACTTGGGCATCCAAGTGGGATTGGTGTACTGATCATTACGTGAATGTATCATGAAGATTGGATGAAAAAATATATGTTGAGATTTCAGGAGAATCTAGTGTTTGGAAGTTTGGCAACCCCTTTCCATATAAGTGTTATTCGCAGTCCCTGCATTAGGCTACATCCAGAGGAAACAAAACTTAGAGATAGAACGTAGAACTACTGTATTGTGTCACGTTTCAAGAAGCTAGCACAAACTGTGTTTGATTTCGAGTTCGAACTGCATCTGTGAATATAGGAGAAAACAAAGTGAAACCTAAAAATTCAAACTGTTACTGCAAACGAATGCTTCAACCTAGGAGAACGAAACTTGGGCATCCAAGTTTGATTGGTGTACTGCTCATTACTTGAAAGTATCATGAAGGTCTGAAGAAAAAATATATGTTGTGATTTCAGGAGACTGTAGTTTTTTGGCAACCTAACAACGCATTTCATTGAATGAGTTATTCGCCAGTCTCTGCTTAAGGCTACATCAAGAGGAAACAAACCTTAGAGATAGAACGTAGAACTACTGTATTGTGTCATGTTTCAAGAAGCTACCACAAACCGTGTTGATTTAGAGTTTGAACTGCATCTGTCAATATAGGAGAAAACAGAGTGAAACCTAAAAATTCAAACTGTTCCTGAAAACGAATGCTTCAATCTAGGAGAACTAAACTTGGGCATCCAAGTGGGATTTTATGTACTGATCATTACGTGAATGTATCATGAAGATTGGATGAAAAAATACATGTTGAGATTCCAGGAGACTCTAGTGTTTGGACGTTTGGCAACCCCTTTCCATATAAGTGTTATTCGCAGTCCCTGCATTAGGCTACATCAAGAGGAAACAAAACTTAGAGATAGACCGTACAACTACTGTATTGTGTCAAGTTTCAAGAAGCTAGCACAAACTGTGTTTGATTTAGAGATCAAACTGCATCTGTCAATATAGAAGAAAACAGAGTGAAATCTGAAAATTCAAACTGTTACTGCAAACGAATGCTTCAACCTAGGAGAACGAAACTTGGGCATCCAAGTTTGATTGGTGTACTGCTCATTACTTGAAAGTATCATGAAGGTCGGAAGAAAAAATATATGTTGAGATTACAGGAGACTGTAGTTTTTTGGAAACCTAACAACGCATTTCATTGAATGAGTTATTCGCCAGTCTCTGCTTAAGGCTACATCAAGAGGAAACAAACCTTAGAGATAGAACGTAGAACTACTGTATTGTGTCAAGTTTCAAGAAGTTAGCACAAACCGTGTTGATTTAGAGTTCGAACTGCATCTGTCAATATAGGAGAAAACAGAGTGAAACCTAAAAATTCAAACTGTTCCTGGAAACGAATGCTTCAATCTAGGAGAACTAAACTTGGGCATTCAAGTGGGATTGGTGTACTGATCATTACGTGAATGTATCATGAAGATTGGATGAAAAAATACATGTTGAGATTTCAGGAGACTCTAGTGTTTGGAAGTTTGGCAACCCCTTTCCATATAAGTGTTATTCGCAGTCCCTGCATTAGGCTACATCAAGAGGAAACAAAACTTAGAGATAGAACGTAGAACTACTGTATTGTGTCAAGTTTCAAGAAGCTAGCACAAACTGTGTTTGATTTAGAGATCAAACTGCATCTGTCAATATAGAAGAAAACAGAGTGAAACCTAAAAATTCAAACTGTTACTGCAAACGAATGCTTCAACCTAGGAGAACGAAACTTGGGCATCCAAGTTTGATTGGTGTACTGCTCATTACTTGAAAGTATCATGAAGGTCGGAAGAAAAAATATATGTTGAGATTACAGGAGACTGTAGTTTTTTGGCAACCTAACAACGGATTTCATTGAATGAGTTCTTCGCCAGTCTTTGCTTAAGGTACATCAAGAGGAAACAAACCTTAGAGATAGAACGTAGAACTACTGTATTTTGTCAAGTTTCAAGAAGCTAGCACAAACCGTGTTGACTTAGAGTTCGAACTGCATCTGTCAATATAGGAGAAAACAGAGTGAAACCTAAAAATTCAAACTGTTCCTGGAAACGAATGCTTCAATCTAGGGGAACTAAACTTGGGCATCCAAGTGGGATTGGTGTACTGATCATTACGTGAATGTATCATGAAGATTGGATGAAAAAATATATGTTGAGATTTCAGGAGACTCTAGTGTTTGGAAGTTTGGCAACCCCTTTCCATATAAGTGTTATTCGCAGTCCCTGCATTAAGCTACATCAAGAGGAAACAAAACTTAGAGATAGAACGTAGAACACTGTATTGTGTCAAGTTTCAAGAAGCTAGCACAAACTGTGTTTGATTTAGAGATTGAACTGCATCTGTCAATATAGAAGAAAACAGAGTGAAACCTAAAAATTCAAACTGTTACTGCAAAAGAATGCTTCAACCTAGGAGAACGAAACTTGGGCATCCAAGTTTGATTGGTGTACTGCTCATTACTTGAAAGTATCATGAAGGTCGGAAGAAAAAATATATGTTGTGATTTCAGGCGATGGTAGTTTTTTGGCAGCCTAACAACGCCTTTCATTGAAGGAGTTATTCTCCAGTCTCTGCTTAAGGCTACATCAAGAGGAAAAAACCTTAGAGACAGAACGTAGAACTACTGTATTGTGTCAAGTTTCATGAAGCTAGCAGAAACCGTGTTTGATTAAGAGTTCGAACTGCATCTGTCAATATAGTAGAAAACAGAGTGAAACCTAAAAATTGAAACTGTTACTGCAAACGAATACTTCAAACTAGGAGAACAAAACGTGGGCATCCAAGTTTGATTGGTGGACTGCTCATTACTGGAAAGTATCATGAAGGTCGGAAGAAAAAATATATGTTGAGATTACAGGAGACTGTAGTTTTTAGCCAACCTAAAAACGCCTTTCAATGAATGAGTTATTCACCAGTCTTTGCTTAAGACTACATCAAGAGAAAACAAACCTCAGAGATAGAACGTAGAACTACTTTATTGTGTCAAGTTTCAAGAAGCTAGCACAAACCGTGTTGATTTAGAGTTCGAACTGCATCTGTCAATATAGGAGAAAACAGAGTGAAACCTAAAAATTCAAACTGTTACTGCAAACGAATGCTTCAAACTAGAATAACGGAACTAGGGCATCCAAGTTTGATTGGTGTACTGCTCATTACTTGAAAGTATCATGAAGGTCGGAAGAAAATATATATGTTGAGTTTACAGGAGACTGTAGTTTTTTGGCAACCTAACAACGCATTTCATTGAATGAGTTATTCGCCAGTCTCTGCTTAAGGCTACACCAAGAGGAAACAAACCTTAGAGATAGAACGTATAACTACTGTATTGTGTCAAGTTTCAAGAAGCTAGCACAAACCGTGTTGATTTAGAGTTCGAACTGCATCTGTCAATATAGGAGAAAACAGAGTGAAACCTAAAAATTCAAACTGTTCCTGGAAACGAATGCTTCAATCTAGGAGAACGAAACTTGGGCATCCAAGTGGGATTGGTGTACTGATCATTACTTGAATGTATCATGAAGATTGGATGAAATAATATATGTTGAGATTTCATCAGACTCTAGTGTTTGGAATTTTGGCAACCCCTTTCCATATAAGTGTTATTAGCAGTCCCTGCATTAGGCTACATCAAGAGGAAACAAAACTTCGAGATAGAACGTAGAACTACTGTATTGTGTCAAGTTTCAAGAAGCTATCACAAACTGTGTTTGATTTAGAGTTCGAACTGCATCTGTCAATATAGGAGAAAACAGAGTGAAACCTAAAAATTCAAACTGTTACTGCAAACGAATGCTTCAACCTAGGAGAACGAAACTTGGGCATCCCAGTTTGATTGGTGTACTGCTCATTACTTGAAAGTATCATGAAGGTCGGAAGAAAAAATATATGTTGTGATTTCAGGAGACTGTCGTTTTTTGGCTGCCTAACAACACCTTTCATTGAAGGAGTTATTCTCCAGTCTCTGCTTAAGGCTACATCAAGAGGAAACAAACCTTAGAGATAGAACGTAGAACTACTGTATTGTGTCAAGTTTCAAGAAGCTAGCACAAACCGTGTTGATTTAGAGTTCGAACTGCATCTGTCAATATAGGACAAAACAGAGTGAAACCTAAAAATTCAAACTGTTACTGCAAACGAATGCTTCAACCTAGAAGAACGAAACTAGGGCATCCAAGTTTGATTGATGTACTGCTCATTACTTGAAAGTATCATGAAGGTCGGAAGAAAAAATATATGTTGAGATTACAGGAGACTGTAGTTTTTTGGCAACCTAACAACGCATTTCATTGAATGAGTTATTCGCCAGTCTCTGCTTAAGGCTACATCAAGAGGAAACAAACCTTAGAGATAGAACGTAGAAACTACTGTATTGTGTCAAGTTTCAAGAAGCTAGCACAAACCGTGTTGATTTAGAGTTCGAACTGCATGTGTCAATATAGGAGAAAACAGAGTGAAACCTAAAAATTCAAACTGTTCCTGGAAACGAATGCTTCAATCTAGGAGAACGAAACTTTGGCATCCAAGTTTGATTGGTGTACTGCTCATTAATTGAAAGTATCATGAAGCTCGGAAGAAAAAATATATGTTGAGATTTCAGGAGACTCTAGTGTTTGGAAATTTGGCAACCCCTTTCCATATAAGTGTTATTCGCAGTACTGGCATTAGGCTACATCAAGAGGAAACAAAACGTAGAGATAGAACGTAGAACTACTGTATTTTGTCAAGTTTCAAGAAGCTAGCACAAACTGTGTTTGATTTAGAGATCGAACTGCATCTGTCAATATAGAAGAAAACAGAGTGAAACCTAAAAATTCAAACTGTTACTGCAAACGAATGCTTCAACCTAGGAGAACGAAACTTGGGCATCCAAGTGTGATTGGTGTACTGCTTATTACTTGAAAGTATCATGAAGGTCGGAAGAAAAAATATATGTTGTGATTTCAGGAGACTGTAGTTTTTTGGCAGCCTAACAACGCCTTTCATTGAATGAGTTATTCTCCAGTCTCTGCTTAAGCCTACATCAAGATGAAACAAACCTTCGAGATAGAACGTAGAACTACTGTATTGTGTCAAGTTTCAAGAAGCTAGCAGAAACCGTGTTTGATTTTGAGTTCGAACTGCATCTGTCAATATAGGAGAAAAAAGAGTGAAACCTAAAAATTCAAACTGTTCCTGGAAACGAATGCTTCAATCTAGGAGAACTAAACTTGGGCATCCAAGTGGGATTGGTGTACTGATCATTACGTTTATGTATCATGAAGATTGGATGAAAAAATATATGTTGAGATTACAGGAGACTTAGTGTTTTGCCAACCTAACACTCCTTTCATTGAATGAGTTATTCACCAGTCTCTGCTTAAGGGTACAACAAGAGGAAACAAAACTTAGAGATAGAACACAGAACTACTGTATTGTGTCAAGTTTCAAGAAGCTAGCACAAACCGTGTTGATTTAGAGTTCGAACTGCATCTGTCAATATTGGAGAAAACAGAGTGAAACCTAAAAAATCAAACTGTTCATAAAACGAATGCTTCAATAAAGGAGAACGAAACTTGGGCATCCAAGTGGGATTGGTGTACTGATCATTACGTGAATGTATCATGAAGATTGGATGAAAAAATATATGTTGAGATTTCAGGAGACTCTAGTGTTTGGAAGTTGGCAACCCCTTTCCATATAAGTGTTATTCGCAGTCCCTGCATTAGGCTACATCAAGAGGAAACAAAACTTAGAGATAGAACGTAGAACTACTGTATGGTGTCAAGTTTCAAGAAGCTAGCACAAACTGTGTTTGATTTAGAGTTCGAACTGCATCTGTCAATATAGGAGAAAACAGAGTGAAACCTAAAAATTCAAACTGTTACTGCAAACGAATGCTTCAACCTAGGAGAACGAAACTTGGGCATCCAAGTTTGATTGGTGTACTGCTCATTACTTGAAAGTATCATGAAGGTCGGAAGAAAAAATATATGTTGTGATTTCAGGAGACTGTAGTTTTTTGGCAGCCTAACAACGCCTTTCATTGAAGGAGTTATTCTCCAGTCTCTGCTTAAGGCTACATCAAGAGGAAACACACCTTAGAGATAGTACGTAGAACTACTGTATTGTGTCAAGTTTCAAGAAGCTAGCAAAAACCGTGTTGATTTAGAGTTCGAACTGCATCTGTCAATATAGGAGAAAACACAGTGAAACCTAAAAATTCAAACTGTTACTGCAAACGAATGCTTCAACCTAGGAGAACGAAACTTGGGCATCCAAGTTTGATTGGTGTACTGCTCATTACTTGAAAGTATCATGAAGGTCGGAAGAAAAAATATATGTTGTGATTTCAGGAGATGGTAGTTTTTTGGCAGCCTAACAACGCCTTTCATTGAAGGAGTTATTCACCAGTCTCTGCTTAAGGCTACATCAAGATGAAACAAACCTTAGACATACAACGTAGAACTACTGTATTGTGTCAAGTTTCAAGAAGCTAGCAGAAACCGTGTTTGATTTAGAGTTCGAACTGCATCTGTCAATATAGGAGAAAACAGAGTGAAACCTAAAAATTCAAACTGTTATTGCAAACGAATGCTTCAACTTAGGAGAACAAAACTTGGGCATCCAAGTTTGACTGGTGTACTGCTCATTAATTGAAAGTATCATGAAGGTCGGAAGAAAAAATATATGTTGAGATTTCAGGAGACTCTAGTGTTTGGAAATTTGGCAACCCCTTTCCATATAAGTGTTATTCGCAGTCCTGGCATTAGGCTACATCAAGAGGAAACAAAACGTATAGATAGAACGTAGAACTACTGTATTTTGTCAAGTTTCAAGAAGCTAGCACAAACTGTGTTTGATTTAGAGATCGAACTGCATCTGTCAATGTAGAAGAAAACAGAGTGAAACCTAAAAATTCAAACTGTTACTGCAAACGAATTCTTCAACCTAGGAGAACGAAACTTGGGCATCCAAGTGTGATTGGTGTACTGCTTATTACTTGAAAGTATCATGAAGGTCGGAAGAAAAAATATATGTTGTGATTTCAGGAGACTGTAGTTTTTTGGCAGCCTAACAACGCCTTTCATTGAATGAGTTATTCTCCAGTCTCTGCTTAAGGCTACATCAAGATGAAACAAACCTTCGAGATAGAACGTAGAACTACTGTATTGTGTCAAGTTTCAAGAAGCTAGCAGAAACCGTGTTTGATTTTGAGTTCGAACTGCATCTGTCAATATAGGAGAAAAAAGAGTGAAACCTAAAAATTCAAACTGTTCCTGGAAACGAATGCTTCAATCTAGGAGAACTAAACTTGGGCATCCAAGTGGGATTGGTGTACTGATCATTACGTTTATGTATCATGAAGATTGGATGAAAAAATATATGTTGAGATTTCAGGAGACTTAGTGTTTTGCCAACCTAACAACGCCTTTCATTGAATGAGTTATTCACCAGTCTCTGCTTAAGGGTACAACAAGAGGAAACAAAACTTAGAGATAGAACACAGAACTACTGTATTGTGTCAAGTTTCAAGAAGCTAGCACAAACCGTGTTGATTTAGAGTTCGAACTGCATCTGTCAATATTGGAGAAAACAGAGTGAAACCTAAAAATTCAAACTGTTTACTGCAAACGAATGCTTCAACCTAGAAGAACGAAACTAGGGCATCCAAGTTTGATTGGTGTACTGCTCATTACTTGAAAGTATCATGAAGGTCGGAAGAAAAAATATATGTTGTGATTTCAGGAGACTGTAGTTTTTTGGCAGCCTAACAACGCCTTTCATTGAATTACTTATTCTCCAGTCTCTGCTTAAGGCTACCTCAAGACGAAACAAAACTTAGAGATAGTATGTAGAACTACTGTATTGTGTCAAGTTTCAAGAAGCTAGCAGAAACCGTGTTTGATTTTGAGTTCGAACTGCATCTGTCAATATAGGAGAAAACAGAGTGAAACCTAAAAAATCAAACTGTTCCTAAAACGAATGCTTCAATAAAGGAGAACTAAACTTGGGCATCCAAGTGGGATTGGTGTACTGATCATTACGTGAATGTATCATGAAGATTGGATGAAAAAATATATGTTGAGATTTCAGGAGACTCTAGTGTTTGGAAGTTTGGCAACCCCTTTCCATATAAGTCTTATTCGCAGTCCCTGCATTAGGCTACATCAAGAGGAAACAAAACTTAGAGATAGAACGTAGAACGACTGTATTGTGTCACGTTTCAAGAAGCTAGCACAAACTGTGTTTGATTTAGAGTTCGAACTGCATCTGTCAATATAGGAGAAAACAGAGTGAAACCTAAAAATTCGAACTGTTACTGCAAACGAATGCTTCAACCAGGAGAACGAAACTTGGGCATCCAAGTTTTATTGGTGTACTGCTTATTACTTGAAAGTATCATGAAGGTCGGAAGAAAAAAATATATGTTGTGATATCAAGAGATGGTAGTTTTTTGGCAGCCTAACAACGCCGTTCATTGAAGGAGTTATTCTCCAGTCTCTGCTTAAGGCTACATCAAGAGGAAACAAACCTTAGAGATAGAACATAGAACTACTGTATTGTGTCAAGTTTCAAGAAGCTAGCAGAAACCGTGTTTGATTTAGAGTTCGAACTGCATCTATCAATATAGGAGAAAACAGAGTGAAACCTAAAAATTCAAACTGTTATTGCAAACGAATGCTTCAACCTAGGAGAACAAAACTTGGGCATCCAAGTTTGATTGGTGTACTGCTCATTACTTGAAAGTATCATGAAGGTGGAAGAAAAAAGATATGTTGAGATCACAGGAGACTGTAGTTTTTTGGCAACCTAACAACGGATTTCATTGAATGAGTTATTCGCCAGTCTTTGCTTAAGGCTACATCAAGAGGAAACAAACCTTAGAGATAGAACGTAGAACTACTGTATTGTGTCAAGTTTCAAGAAGCTAGCACAAACCGTGTTGATTTACAGTTCGAACTGCATCTGTCAATATAGGAGAAAACAGAGTGAAACCTAAAAATTCAAACTGTTCCTGGAAACGATTGCTTCAATCTAAGAGAACTAAACTTGGGCATCCAAGTGGGATTGGTGTACTGATCATTACGTGAATGTATCATGAAGATTGGATGAAAAAATATATGTTGAGATTTCCGGAGACTCTAGTGTTTGGAAATTTGTCAACCCCTTTCCATATAAGTGTTATTCACAGTCCCTGCATTAGGCTACATCAAGAGGAAACAAAACTTAGAGATAGAACGTAGAACTACTGTATTGTGTCAAGTTTCAAGAAGCTAGCACAAACTGTGTTTGATTTAGAGATCGAACTGCATCTGTCAATATAGAATAAAACAGAGTGAAACCTAAAAATTCAAACTGTTACTGCAAAGGATGCTTCAACCTAGGAGAACGAAACTTGGGCATCCAAGTTTGATTGGTGTACTGCTCATTACTTGAAAGTATCATGAAGGTCGGAAGAAAAAATATATGTTGTGATTTCAGGAGACTGTAGTTTTTTGGCAGCCTAACAACGCCTTTCATTGAATAAGTTATTCTCCAGTCTCTGCTTAAGGCTAAATCAAGACGAAACAAACCTTAGAGATAGAACGTAGAACTACTGTATTGTGTCAAGTTTCAAGA
>NW_027515907.1:0-68830 GCF_048772815.1 Callospermophilus lateralis
AAGAGGAAACAAACCATAGAGATAGTACTTAGAACTACTTCATTTTGTCAAGTTTCAAGGAGCTAGCACAAACCGTGTTTGATTTAGAGTTTCAAACACATCTATCTATATAGCAGAAAACAGAGTGAAACCTAAAAATTCAAACTGTTACTGGAAACGAACGCTTGAACCTAGAAGATTGAAAGTTGGGCAGCCAAGTGGGATTAGTGAACTGATCATTACCACCAAGTATCATCAAGATTTGGTGAAAAAATGTTTGCTGAGATTTCAGCAAACGAGTAGTTTTTGGAAGCTTGGCAACCCCTTTCAAACGAAAGTGTTCTTCGCCAGTCTCTGCATGGGGTACTTCAAGAGGAAACAAACCATAGAGATAGAAGTTAGAACTACTTCATTTGGTCAAGTTTCAAGGAGCTAGCACAAACCGTGTTTGATTTAGAGTTTCAAACACATCTATCTATATAGCAGAAAACAGAGAGAAACCTAAAAATTCAAAGTGTTACTGGAAACGAACGCTTGAACCTACAAGAGTAAAAATTGGGCAGCCAAGTGGCTTAGTGAACTGATCATTACCACCAAGTATCATCAAGATTTGGTGAAAAAATGTTTGCTGAGATTTCAGCAAACTAGTAGTTTTTTGGAAGCTTGGCAACCCCTTTCAAGCGAAAGTGTTCTTTGCCAGTCTCTGCATGGGGTACTTCAAGAGGAAACAAACCATAGAGATAGAACTTAGAACTACTTCATTTTGTCAAGTTTCACGGAGCTAGCACAAACCGTGTTTGATTTAGAGTTTCAAACACATCTATCTATATAGCAGAAAACAGAGTGAAACCTAAAAATTCAAAGTGTTACTGGAAACGAACGCTTCAACCTAGAAGAGTGAAAATTGGGCAGCCAAGTGGGCTTAGTGAACTGATCATTACCACCAAGTATCATCAAGATTTGGTGAGAAAATGTTTGCTGAGATTTCAGCAAATGAGTAGTTTTTTGGAAGCTTGGCAACCCCTTTCAAACGAAAGTGTTCTTCGCCAGTCTCTGCATGGGGTACTTCAAGAGGAAACAAACCATAGAGATAGAACGTAGAACTACTTCATTTTGTCAAATTTCACGGAGCTAGCACAAACCGTGTTTGATTTAGAGTTTCAAACACATCTATCTATATAGCAGAAAACAGAGTGAAACCTAAAAATTCAAACTGTTACAGGAAACGAACGCTTGAACCTAGAAGAGTGAAAGTTGGGCAGCCAAGTGGGATTAGTGAACTGATCATTACCACCAAGTATCATCAAGATTTGGTGAAAAAATGTTTGCTGAGATTTCAGCAAACTAGTAGTTTTTTGGAAGCTTGGCAACCCCTTTCAAACGAAAGTGTTTTTCGCCAGTTTCTGCATGGGGTACTTCAAGAGGAAACAAACCATAGAGATAGAACTAACAACTACTTCATTTTGTCAAGTTTCAAGGAGCTAGCACAAACCGTGTTTGATTTAGAGTTTCAAACACATCTATCTATATAGCAGAAAACAGAGTGAAACCTAAAAATTCAAAGTGTTACTGGAAACGAACGCTTGAACCTAGAAGAGTGAAAATTGGGCAGCCAAGTGGGCTTAGTGAACTGATCATTACCACCAAGTATCATCAAGATTTGGTGAAAAAATGTTTGCTGAGATTTCAGCAAACTAGTAGTTTTTTGGAAGCTTGGCAACCCCTTTCCAGCGAAAGTGTTCTTTGCCAGTCTCTGCATGGGGTACTTCAAGAGGAAACAAACCATAGAGATAGAACTTAGAACTACTTCATTTTGTCAAGTTTCACGGAGCTAGCACAAACCGTGTTTGATTTAGAGTTTCAAAACACATCTATCTATATAGCAGAAAACAGAGTGAAACCTAAAAATTCAAAATGTTACTGGAAACGAACGCTTGAACCTAGAAGAGTGAAAGATGGGCAGCCAAGTGGGATTAGTGAGCTGATCATTACCACCAAGTATCATCAAGATTTGGTGAAAAAATGTTTGCTGAGATTTCAGCAAACTAGTAGTTTTTTGGAAGCATGGCAACCCCTTTCAAACGAAAGTGTTTTTCCCCAGTCTCTGCATGGGGTACTTCAAGAGGAAACAAACCATAGAGATAGAACTTAGAACTACTTCATTTTGTCAAGTTTCAAGGAGCTAGCACAAACCGTGTTTGATTTAGAGTTTCAAACACATCTATCTATATCGCAGAAAACAGAACGAAACCTAAAAATTCAAAGTGTTACTGGAAACGAACGCTTGAACCTAGAAGAGTGAAAATTGGGCAGCCAAGTGGGCTTAGTGAACTGATCATTACCACCAAGTATCATCAAGATTTGGTGAAAAAATGTTTGCTGAGATTTCAGCAAACGAGTAGTTTTTTGGAAGCTTGGCAACCCCTTTCAAACGAAAATGTTCTTCGCCAGTATCTGCATGGGGTACTTCAAGAGGAAACAAACCATAGAGATAGAACGTAGAACTACTTCATTTTCTCAAGTTTCACGGAGCTAGCACCAACCGTGTTTGATTTAGAGTTTCAAACACATCTATCTATATAGCAGAAAACAGAGTGAAACCTAAAAATTCAAACTGTTACTGGAAACGAACGCTTGAACCTAGAAGATTGAAAGTTGGGCAGCCAAGTGGGATTAGTGAACTGATCATTACCACCAAGTATCATCAAGATTTGGTGAAAAAATGTTTGCTGAGATTTCAGCAAACGAGTAGTTTTTTGGAAGCTTGGCAACCACTTTCAAACGAAAGTGTTCTTCGCCAGTCTCTGCATGGGGTACTTCAAGAGGAAACAAACCATAGAGATAGAAATTAGAACTACTTCATTTGGTCAAGTTTCAAGGAGCTAGCACAAACCGTGTTTGATTTAGAGTTTCAAACACATCTATCTATATAGCAGAAAACAGAGAGAAACCTAAAAATTCAAAGTGTTACTCGAAACGAACGCTTGAACCTACAAGAGTGAAAATTGGGCAGCCAAGTGGGCTTAGTGAACTGATCATTACCACCAAGTATCATCAAGATTTGGTGAAAAAATGTTTGCTGAGATTTCAGCAAACTAGTAGTTTTTTGGAAGCTTGGCAACCCCTTTCAAACGAGAGTGTTCTTTGCCAGTCTCTGCATGGGGTACTTCAAGAGGAAACAAACCATAGAGAGAGAACTTAGAACTACTTCATTTTGTCAAGTTTCACGGAGCTAGCACAAACCGTGTTTGATTTAGAGTTTCAAACACATCTATCTATATAGCAGAAAACAGAGTGAAACCTAAAAATTCAAACTGTTACTGGAAACGAACGCTTGAACCTAGAAGAGTGAAAGATGGGCAGCCAAGTGGGATTAGTGAGCTGATCATTACCACCAAGTATCATCAAGATTTGGTGAAAAAATGTTGCTGAGATTTCAGCAAACTAGTAGTTTTTTGGAAGCATGGCAACCCCTTTCAACGAAAGTGTTTTTCCCCAGTCTCTGCATGGGGTACTTCAAGAGGAAACAAACCATAGAGATAGAACTTAGAACTACTTCATTTTGTCAAGTTTCAAGGAGCTAGCACAAACCGTGTTTGATTTAGAGTTTCAAACACATCTATCTATATCGCAGAAAACAGAATGAAACCTAAAAATTCAAAGTGTTACTGGAAACGAACGCTTGAACCTAGAAGAGTGAAATTGGGCAGCCAAGTGGGCTTAGTGAACTGATCATTACCACCAAGTATCATCAAGATTTGGTGAAAAAATGTTTGCTGAGATTTCAGCAAACGAGTAGTTTTTTGGAAGCTTGGCAACCCCTTTCAAACGAAAATGTTCTTCGCCAGTCTCTGCATGGGGTACTTCAAGAGGAAACAAACCATAGAGATAGAACGTAGAACTACTTCATTTTCTCAAGTTTCACGGAGCTAGCACCAACCGTGTTTTGATTTAGAGTTTCAAACACATCTATCTATATAGCAGAAAACAGAGTGAAACCTAAAAATTCAAACTGTTACTGGAAACGAACGCTTGAACCTAGAAGATTGAAAGTTGGGCAGCCAAGTGGGATTAGTGAACTGATCATTACCACCAAGTATCATCAAGATTTGGTGAAAAAATGTTTGCTGAGATTTCAGCAAACGAGTAGTTTTTTGGAAGCTTGGCAACCCCTTTCAAACGAAAGTGTTCTTCGCCAGTCTCTGCATGGGGTACTTCAAGAGGAAACAAACCATAGAGATAGAACTTAGAACTACTTCATTTGGTCAAGTTTCAAGGAGCTAGCACAAACCGTGTTTGATTTAGAGTTTCAAACACATCTATCTATATAGCAGAAAACAGAGTGAAACCTAAAAATTCAAAGTGTTACTGGAAACGAACGCTTGAACCTAGAAGAGTGAAAATTGGCAGCCAAGTGGGCTTAGTGAACTGATCATTACCACCAAGTATCATCAAGATTTGGTGAAAAAATGTTTGCTGAGATTTCAGCAAACGAGTCGTTTTTGGAAGCTTGGCAACCCCTTTCAAACGAAAGTGTTCTTCGCCAGTCTCTGCATGGGGTACTTCAAGAGGAAACAAACCATAGAGATAGAACTTAGAACTACGTCATTTGGACAAGTTTCACGGAGCTAGCACGAACCGTGTTGATTTAGAGTTCAAACACATCTATCTATGTAGCAGAAAACAGAGTGAAACCTAAAAATTCAAACTGTTACTGGAAACGAACGCTTGAACCTAGAAGATTGAAAGTTGGGCAGACAAGTGGGATTAGTGACCTGATCATTACCACCAAGTATCATCAAGATTTGGTGAAAAAATGTTTCCTGAGATTTCAGCAAACGAGAATTTTTTTGGAAGCTTGGCAACCCCTTTAAACGAAAGTGTTTTTCGCCAGTCTCTGCATGGGTACTTCAAGAGGAAACAAACCATAGAGATAGAACTTAGAACTACTTCCATTTGGTCAAGTTTCAAGGAGCTAGCACAAACGTGTTTGATTTAGAGTTTCAAAGACATCTATCTATATAGCACAAAACAGAGTGAAACCTAAAAATTCAAAGTGTTACTGGAAACGAACGCTTGAACCTAGAAGAGTGAAAATTGGGCAGCCAAGTGGGCTTAGTGAACTGATCATTACCACCAAGTATCATCAAGATTTGGTGAAAAAATGTTTGCTGAGATTTCAGCAAACGTGTAGTTTTTTGGAAGCTTGGCAACCCCTTTCAAACGAAAGTGTTCTTCGCCAGTCTTTGCATGGGGTACTTCAAGAGGAAACAAACCATAGAGATAGAACGTAGAACTACTTCATTTTGTCAGGTTTCACGGAGCTAGCACAAACCGTGTTTGATTAGAGTTTCAAACACATCTATCTATATAGCAGAAAACAGAGTGAAACCTGAAAATTTAAACTGTTACTGGAAACGAACGCTTGAACCTAGAAGAGTGAAAGTTGGGCAGTCAAGTGGGATTAGTGAACTGATCATTACCACCAAGTATCATCAAGATTTGGTGAAAAAATGTTTGCTGAGATTTCAGCAAACTAGTAGTTTTTTGGAAGCATGGCAACCCCTTTCAAACGAAAGTGTTTTTTGCCAGTTTCTGCATGGGGTACTTCAAGAGGAAACAAACCATAGAGATAGAACTTAGAACTACCTCATTTTGTCAAGTTTCAAGGAGCTAGCACAAACCGTGTTTGATTTAGAGTTTCAAAACACATCTATCTATATAACAGAAAACAGAGTGAAACCTAAAATTTCAAAGTGTTACTGGAAACGAACGCTTGAAACCTAGAAGAGTAAAAATTGGGCAGCCAAGTGGGCTTAGTGAACTGATCATTACCACCAAGTATCATCAAGATTTGGTGAGAAAATGTTTGCTGAGATTTCAGCAAACGAGTACTTTTTTGGAAGCTTGGCAACCCCTTTCGAACGAAAGTGTTCGTCGCCAGTCTCTGCATGGGGTACGTCAAGAGGAAACAAACCATAGAGATAGAACTTAGAACTACTTCATTTGGTCAAGTTTCACGGAGCTAGCAACAAACCGTGTTTGATTTAGAGTTTCAAACACATCTATCTATATTGCAGAAAACAGAGTGAAACCTAAAAATTCAAACTGTTACTGGAAACGAACGCTTGAACCTAGAATATTGAAAGTTGGGCAGCCAAGTGGGATTAGTGAACTGATCATTACCACCAAGAATCATCAAGATTTGGTGAAAAAATGTTTGTTCAGATTTCAGCAAACTAGTAGTTTTTTGGAAGCTTGGCAACCCCTTTCAAACGAACGTGTTTTCGCCAGTCTCTGCATGGGGTACTTCAAGAGGAAACAAACCATAGAGATAGAACTTAGAAACTACTTCATTTGGTCAAGTTTCAAGGAGCTAGCACAAACCGTGTTTGATTTAGAGTTTAAAACACATCTATCTATATAGCAGAAAACAGAGTGAAACCTAAAAATTCAAAGTGTTACTGAAACGAACGCTTGAACCTAGAAGAGTGAAAATTGGGCAGCCAAGTGGGCTTAGTGAACTGATCATTGCCACCAAGTATCATCAAGATTTGGTGAAAAAATGTTTGCTGAGATTTCAGCAAACTAGTAGTTTTTTGGAAGCATGGCAACCCCTTTCAAACGAAAGTGTTTTTCGCCAGTTTCTGCATGGGGTACTTCAAGAGGAAACAAACCAATAGAGATAGAACTTAGAACTACTTCATTTTGTCAAGTTTCAAGGAGCTAGCACAAACCGTGTTTGATTTAGAGTTTCAAAGACATCTATCTATATAACAGAAAACAGAGTGAAACCTAAAATTTCAAGTGTTACTGGAAACGAACGCTTGAACCTAGAAGAGTAAAATTGGGCAGCCAAGTGGGCTTAGTGAACTGATCATTACCACCAAGTATCATCAAGATTTGGTGAATAAATGTTTGCTGAGATTTCAGCAAACGAGTAGTTTTTTGGAAGCTTGGCAACCCCTTTCAAACGAAAGTGTTCTTCGCCAGTCTCTGCATGGGTACTTCAAGAGGAAACAAACCATAGAGATAGAACTTAGAACTACTTCATTTGGTCAAGTTTCAAGGAGCTAGCACAAACCGTGTTTGATTTAGAGTTTCAAACACATCTATCTATATAGCAGAAAACAGAGTGAAACCTAAAAATTCAAAGTGTTACTGGAAACGAACGCTTGAACCTAGAAGAGTGAAAATTGGGCAGCCAAGTGGGCTTAGTGAACTGATCATACCACCAAGTATCATCAAGATTTGGTGAAAAAATGGTTGCTGAGATTTCAGCAAACTACTAGTTTTTTGGAAGCTTGGCAACCCCTTTCAACGAAAGTGTTTTTCGCCAGTCTCTTCATGGGGTACTTCAAGAGGAAACAAACCATCGAGATAGAACTTAGAACTACTTCATTTGGTCAAGTTTCAATTAGCTAGCACAAACCGTGTTTGATTTAGAATTCCAAACACAGCTATGTATGTAGGAGAAAACAGAGTGAAACCTAAAAAATTCAAACTGTTACAGGAAACGAATGCTTCAAACCTAGAAGAATAAAAATTGGGCAGCCAAGTGGGATTAGTGAACTGATGATTACCACCAAGTATCATCAATATTTGGTGAAAAAATGTTTGCTGAGATTTCAGCAAACTAGGAGTTTTTGGAAGCTTGGCAACCCCTTTCAAACGAAAGTGTTTTTCGCCAGTCTCTGCATGGGGTACGTCAAGAGGAAACAAACCATAGAGATAGAACTTACAACTAATTCATTTTATCAAGTTTCAAGGAGGTAGCACAAAACCCTGTTTGATTTAGCTTTTCAAAGACATCTATCTATATAGCAGAAAACAGAGTGAAACCTAAAATTTCAAAGTGTTACTGGAAACGAACGCTTGAACCTAGAAGAGTAAAAATTGGGCAGCCAAGTGGGCTTGGTGAACTGATCATTACCACCAAGTATCATCAAGATTTGGTGAAAAAATGTTTGCTGAGATTTCAGCAAACTAGTAGTTTTTTGGAAGCTTGGCAACCCCTTTAAAACGAACGTGTTTTTCGCCAGTCTCTGCATGGGGTACTTCAAGAGGAAACAAACCATAGAGATAGAACTTAGAACTACTTCATTTGGTCAAGTTTCAAGGAGCTAGCACAAACCGTGTTTGATTTAGAGTTTCAAAGACATCTATCTATGTAGCAGAAAACAGAGTGAAACCTAAAAAGTCAAACTGTTACTGGAAACGAACGCTTGAACCTAGAAGAGTGAAAGTTGGGCAGCCAAGTGGGATTAGTGAACTGATAATTACCACAAGTATCATCAAGATTTGGTGAAAAATGTTTGCTGAAATTTCAGCAAACTAGTAGTTTTTTGGAAGCATGGGAACCCCTTTCAAACGAAAGTGTTCTTTGCCAGTCTCTGCATGGGGTACTTCAAGAGGAAACAAACCATAGAGATAGAACTTAGAACTACTTCATTTTGTCAAGTTTCAAGGAGCTAGCACAAACCGTGTTTGATTTAGAGTTTAAAACACATCTATCTATAGAGCAGAAAACAGAGTGAAACCTAAAAATTCAAAGTGTTACTGGAAACGAACGCTTGAACCTAGAAGAGTGAAAATTGGGTAGCCAAGTGGGCTTAGTGAACTGATCATTACCACCAAGTATCATCATGATTTGGTGAAAAATGTTTGCTGAGATTTCAGCAAACTACTAGTTTTTTGGAAGCTTGGAAACCCTTTCAAACGAAAGTGTTTTTCGCCAGTCTCTGCATGGGGTACTTCAAGAGGAAACAAACCATAGAGATAGAACTTAGAACTACTTCATTTGGTCAAGTTTCAAGGAGCTAGCACAAACCGTGTTTGATTTGGAATTCCAAACACAGCTATCTATGTAGGAGAAAACAGAGTGAAACATAAAAATTCAAACTGTTACTGGAAACGAATGCTTCAACCTAGAAGAATAAAAATTGGGCAGCCAAGTGGGATTATTGAACTGATCATTACCACCGAGAATCATCAATATTTGGTTAAAAAATGTTTGCTGAGATTTCAGCAAACTAGTAGTTTTTTGGAAGCTTGGAAACCCCTTTCAAACGAAAGTGTTTTTCGCCAGTCTCTGCATGGGGTACTTCAAGAGGAATCAAACCATAGAGATAGAACTTACAACTAATTCATTTTATCAAGTTTCAAGGAGGTAGCACAAACCCTGTTTGATTTAGAGTTTCAAAGACATCTATCTATATAGCAGAAAACAGAATGAAACCTAAAATTTCAAAGTGTTACTGGAAACGAACGCTTGAACATAGAAGAGTAAAAATTGGGCAGCCAAGTGGCTTGGTGAACTGATCATTACCACCAAGTATCATCAAGTTTTGGTGAAAAAATGTTTGCTGAGATTTCAGCAAACTGGTAGTTTTTTGGAAGGTTGGCAACCCCTTTAAACGAAAGTGTTTTTCGCCTGTCTCTGCATGGGGTACTTCAAGAGGAAACAAACCATAGAGATAGAACTTAGAACTACTTCATTTGGTCAAGTTTCAAGGAGCTAGCACAAACCGTGTTTGATTTAGAATTCCAAACACAGCTATCTATATAGGAGAAAACAGAGTGAAACCTAAAAATTCAAACAGTCACTGGAAACGAAAGCTTCAACCTAGAAGAATAAAATTTGGGCAGCCAAGTGGGTTTAGTGAACTGATCATTACCACCAAGTATCATCAAGATTGGTGAAAAAATGTTTGCTGAGATTTCAGCAAACTAGTAGTTTTTTGGAAGCTTGGCAACCCCTTTCAAACGAAAGTGTTCTTCGCCAGTCTCTGCATGGGTACTTCAAGAGGAAACAAACCATAGAGATAGAACTTAGAACTACTTCATTTTGTCAAGTTTCAAGGAGCTAGCACAAACCGTGTTTGATTTAGAGTTTCAAACACATCTATCTATATAGCAGAAAACAGAGTGAAACCTAAAATTTCAAAGTGTTACTGAAAACGAACGCTTGAACCTAGAAGATTGAAAGTTGGGCAGCCAAGTGGGATAGTGAACTGATCATTACCACCAAGAATCATCAAGATTTGGTGAAAAAATGTTTGCTGAGATTTTAGCAAACTAGTAGTTTTTTTGGAAGCTTGGCAACCCCTTTAAAACGAAAGTGTTTTTCGCCAGTCTCTGCATGGGGTACTTCAAGAGGAAACAAACCATAGAGATAGAACTTAGAACTACTTCATTTGGTCAAGTTTCAAGGAGCTAGCACAAACCGTGTTTGATTTAGAGTTTCAAACACATCTATCTATATAGCAGAAAACAGAGTGAAACCTAAAAATTCAAAAGTGTTACTGGAAACGAACGCTTGAACCTAGAAGAGTGAAAATTGGGCAGCCAAGTGGGCTTAGTGAACTGATCATTACCACCAAGTATCATCAAGATTTGGTGAAAAAATGGTTGCTGAGATTTCAGCAAACTAGTAGTTTTTTGGAAGCTTGGCAACCCCTTTCAAACGAAAGTGTTCTTTGCCAGTCTCTGCATGGGGTACTTCAAGAGGAAACAAACCATAGAGATAGAACTTAGAACTACTTCATTTTGTCAAGTTTCAAGGAGCTAGCACAAACCGTGTTTGATTTAGAGATTCAAACACATCTATCTATATAGCAGAAAACAGAGTGAAACCTAAAAATTCAAAGTGTTACTGGAAACGAACGCTTGAACCTAGAAGAGTGAAAATTGGGCAGCCAAGTGGGCTTAGTGAACTGATCCTTACCACCAAGTATCATCAAGATTTGGTGAAAAAATGTTTGCTGAGATTTCAGCAAACGAGTAGTTTTTTGGAAGCTTGGCAACCCCTTTCAAACGAAAGTGTTCTTCGCCAGGCTCTGCATGGGGTACTTCAAGAGGAAACAAACCGTAGAGATAGAACTTAGAACTACTTCATTTTGTCAAGTTTCACGGAGCTAGCACAAACTGTGTTTGATTTAGAGTTTCAAACACATCTATCTATATAGCAGAAAACAGAGTGAAACCTAAAAATTCAAACTGTTACTGGAAACGAACGCTTGAACCTAGAAGAGTGAAAGTTGGGCAGCCAAGTGGGATTAGTGAACTGATCATTACCACCAAGTATCATCAAGATTTGGTGAAAAAAATGTTTGCTGAGATTTCAGCAAACTACTAGTTTTTTGGAAGCTTGGCAACCCCTTTCAAACGAAGTGTTTTTCGCCAGTCTCTGCATGGGGTACTTCAAGAGGAAACAAACCATAGAGATAGAACTTAGAACTACTTCATTTGGTCAAGTTTCAAGGAGCTAGCACAAACCGTGTTTGATTTAGAATTCCAAACACAGCTATCTATGTAGGAGAAAACAGAGTGAAACCTAAAAATTCAAACTGTTACTGGAAACGAATGCTTCAACCTAGAAGAATAAAAATTGGGCAGCCAAGTGGGATTAGTGAACTGATCATTACCACCAAGTATCATCAATATTTGGTGAAAAAATGTTTGCTGAGATTTCAGGAAACTAGTAGTTTTTTGGAAGCTTGGCAACCCCTTTCAAACGAAAGTGTTTTTCCCCAGTCTCTGCATGGGGTACTTCAAGAGGAAACAAACCATAGAGATAGAACTTACAACTAATTCATTTTATCAAGTTGCAAGGAGGTAGCACAAACACTGTTTTATTTAGAGTTTCAAAGACATCTATCTATATAGCAGAAAACAGAGTGAAACCTAAAATTTCAAAGTGTTACTGGAAACGAACGCTTGAACCTAGAAGAGTAAAAATTGGGCAGCCAAGTGGGCTTGGTGAACTGATCATTACCACCAAGTATCATCAAGTTTTGGTGAAAAAATGTTTGCTGAGATTTCAGCAAACTAGTAGTTTTTTGGAAGGTTGGCAACCCCTTTAAAACGAAAGTGTTTTTCGCCAGTCTCTGCATGGGGTACTTCAAGAGGAAACAAACCATAGAGATAGAACTTAGAACTACTTCATTTGGTCAAGTTTCAAGGAGCTAGCACAAACCGTGTTTGATTTAGAATTCCAAACAGAGCTATCTATGTAGGAGAAAAGAGAGTGAAACATAAAAATTCAAACAGTCACTGGAAACGAAAGCTTCAACATAGAAGATTGAAAGTTGGGCAGCCAAGTGGGATTAGTGAACTGATCATTACCACCAAGAATCATCAAGATTTGGTGAAAAAATGTTTGCTGAGATTTCAGCAAACGAGTAGTTTTTTGGAAGCTTGGCTACCCCTTTAAAACGAAAGTGTTTTTCGCCAGTCTCTGCATGGGGTACTTCAAGAGGAAACAAACCATAGAGATAGAACTTAGAACTACTTCATTTGGTCAAGTTTCAAGGAGCTAGCACAAACCGTGTTTGATTTAGAGTTTCAACACATCTATCTATATAGCAGAAAACAGAGTGAAACCTAAAAATTCAAAGTGTTACTGGAAACGAACGCTTGAACCTAGAAGAGTGAAAATTGGGCAGCCAAGTGGGCTTAGTGAACTGATCATTACCACCAAGTATCATCAAGATTTGGTGAAAAAATGTTTGCTGAGATTTCAGCAAACGAGTAGTTTTTTGGAAGCTTGGCAACCCCTTTCAAACGAAAGTGTTCTTCGCCAGTCTCTGCATGGGGTACTTCAAGAGGAAACAAACCATAGAGATAGAACTTAGAACTACTTCATTTTGTCAAGTTTCACGGAGCTAGCACAAACCGTGTTTGATTTAGAGTTTCAAACACATCTATCTATATAGCAGAAAACAGAGTGAAACCTAAAAATTCAAACTGTTACTGGAAACGAACGCTTGAACCTAGAAGATTGAAAGTTGGGCAGCCAAGTGGGATTAGTGAACTGATCATTACCACCAAGAATCATCAAGATTTGGTGAAAAAATGTTTGCTGAGATTTCAGCAAACTAGTAGTTTTTTGGAAGCTTGGCAACCCCTTTCAAACGAAAGTGTTCTTTGCCAGTCTCTGCATGGGGTACTTCAAGAGGAAACAAACCATAGAGATAGAACTTAGAACTACTTCATTTGGTCAAGTTTCAAAGAGCTAGCACAAACCGTGTTTGATTTAGAGTTTCAAACACATCTATCTATATAGCAGAAAACAGAGTGAAACCTAAAAATTCAAAGTGTTACTGGAAACGAACGCTTGAACCTAGAAGAGTGAAAATTGGGCAGCCAAGTGGGCTTAGTGAACTGATCATTACCACCAAGTATCATCAAGATTTGGTGAAAAAATGTTTGCTGAGATTTCAGCAAACGAGTAGTTTTTTGGAAGCTTGGCAACCCCTTTCAAACGAAAGTGTTCTTCGCCAGGCTCTGCATGGGGTACTTCAAGAGGAAACAAACCATAGAGATAGAACTTAGAACTACTTCATTTTGTCAAGTTTCACGGAGCTAGCACAAACCGTGTTTGATTTAGAGTTTCAAACACATCTATCTATATAGCAGAAAACAGAGTGAAACCTAAAAATTCAAACTGTTCCTGGAAACGAACGCTTGAACCTAGAAGATTGAAAGTTGGGCAGCCAAGTGGGATTAGAGAACTGATCATTACCACCAAGAATCATCAAGATTTGGTGAAAAAATGTTTGCTGAGATTTCAGCAAACTAGTAGTTTTTTGGAAGCTTGGCAACCCCTTTAAAACGAAAGTGTTTTTCGCCAGTCTCTGCATGGGGTACTTCAAGAGGAAACAAACCATAGAGATAGAACTTAGAACTACTTCATTTGGTCAAGTTTCAAGGAGCTAGCACAAACCGTGTTTGATTTAGAGTTTCAAACACATCTATCTATATAGCAGAAAACGGAGTGAAACCTAAAAATTCAAAGTTTTACTGGAAACGAACGGTTGAACCTAGAAGATTGAAAGTTGGGCAGCCAAGTGGGATTAGTGAACTGATCATTACCACCAAGAATCATCAAGATTTGGTGAAAAAATGTTTGCTGAGATTTCAGCAAACTAGTAGTTTTTTGGAAGCTTGGCAACCCCTTTAAAACGAAAGTGTTTTTCGCCAGTCTCTGCATGGGGTACTTCAAGAGGAAACAAACCATAGAGATAGAACTTAGAACTACTTCATTTTGTCAAGTTTCAAGGAGCTAGCACAAACCGTGTTTGATTTAGAGTTTCAAACACATCTATCTATATAGCAGAAAACAGAGTGAAACCTAAAAATTCAAAGTGTTACTGGAAACGAACGCTTGAACCTAGAAGAGTGAAAATTGGGCAGCCAAGTGGGCTTAGTGAACTGATCATTACCAATAAGTATCATCAAGATTTGGTGAAAAAATGTTTGCTGAGATTTCAGCAAACGAGTAGTTTTTTGGAAGCTTGGCAACCCCTTTCAAACGAAAGTGTACTTCGCCAGTCTCTGCATGGGGTACTTCAAGAGGAAACAAACCATAGAGATAGAACTTAGAAGTACTTCATTTTGTCAAGTTTCACGGAGCTAGCACAAACTGTGTTTGATTT
This sequence comes from Callospermophilus lateralis, assembly GCF_048772815.1. Classification (NCBI taxonomy): domain Eukaryota; kingdom Metazoa; phylum Chordata; class Mammalia; order Rodentia; family Sciuridae; genus Callospermophilus; species Callospermophilus lateralis. Next base: position 14,418 of record NW_027515907.1, read on the forward strand.
AGTGTTTCAAACCATGTATCTATATAGCAGAAAACAGAGTGAAACCTAAAAATTCAAACTGTTACTGGAAACGAACGCTTGAACCTAGAAGAGTGAAAGTTGGGCAGCCAAGTGGGATTAGTGAACTGATCATTACCACCAAGTATCATCAAGATTTGGTGAAAAAAATGTTTGCTGAGATTTCAGCAAACTACTAGTTTTTTGGAAGCTTGGCAACCCCTTTCAAACGAAGTGTTTTTCGCCAGTCTCTGCATGGGGTACTTCAAGAGGAAACAAACCATAGAGATAGAACTTAGAACTACTTCATTTGGTCAAGTTTCAAGGAGCTAGCACAAACCGTGTTTGATTTAGAATTCCAAACACAGCTATCTATGTAGGAGAAAACAGAGTGAAACCTAAAAATTCAAACTGTTACTGGAAACGAATGCTTCAACCTAGAAGAATAAAAATTGGGCAGCCAAGTGGGATTAGTGAACTGATCATTACCACCAAGTATCATCAATATTTGGTGAAAAAATGTTTGCTGAGATTTCAGGAAACTAGTAGTTTTTTGGAAGCTTGGCAACCCTTTCAAACGAAAGTGTTTTTCCCCAGTCTCTGCATGGGGTACTTCAAGAGGAAACAAACCATAGAGATAGAACTTACAACTAATTCATTTTATCAAGTTTCAAGAAGGTAGCACAAACACTGTTTTATTTAGAGTTTCAAAGACATCTATCTATATAGCAGAAAACAGAGTGAAACCTAAAATTTCAAAGTGTTACTGGAAACGAACGCTTGAACCTAGAAGAGTAAAAATTGGGCAGCCACGTGGGCTTGGTGAACTGATCATTACCACCAAGTATCATCAAGTTTTGGTGAAAAAATGTTTGCTGAGATTTCAGCAAACTAGTAGTTTTTTGGAAGGTTGGCAACCGCTTTAAAACGAAAGTGTTTTTCGCCAGTCTCTGCATGGGGTACTTCAAGAGGAAACAAACCATAGAGATAGAACTTAGAACTACTTCATTTGGTCAAGTTTCAAGGAGCTAGCACAAACCGTGTTTGATTTAGAATTCCAAACAGAGCTATCTATGTAGGAGAAAACAGAGTGAAACCTAAAAATTCAAACAGTCACTGGAAACGAAAGCTTCAACCTAGAAGATTGAAAGTTGGGCAGCCAAGTGGGATTAGTGAACTGATCATTACCACCAAGAATCATCAAGATTTGGTGAAAAAATGTTTGCTGAGATTTCAGCAAACGAGTAGTTTTTTGGAAGCTTGGCTACCCCTTTAAAACGAAAGTGTTTTTCGCCAGTCTCTGCATGGGGTACTTCAAGAGGAAACAAACCGTAGAGATAGAACTTAGAACTACTTCATTTGGTCAAGTTTCAAGGAGCTAGCACAAACCGTGTTTGATTTAGAGTTTCAACACATCTATCTATATAGCAGAAAACAGAGTGAAACCTAAAAATTCAAAGTGTTACTGGAAACGAACGCTTGAACCTAGAAGAGTGAAAATTGGGCAGCCAAGTGGGCTTAGTGAACTGATCATTACCACCAAGTATCATCAAGATTTGGTGAAAAAATGTTTGCTGAGATTTCAGCAAACGAGTAGTTTTTTGGAAGCTTGGCAACCCCTTTCAAACGAAAGTGTTCTTCGCCAGTCTCTGCATGGGGTACTTCAAGAGGAAACAAACCATAGAGATAGAACTTAGAACTACTTCATTTTGTCAAGTTTCACGGAGCTAGCACAAACCGTGTTTGATTTAGAGTTTCAAACACATCTATCTATATAGCAGAAAACAGAGTGAAACCTAAAAATTCAAACTGTTACTGGAAACGAACGCTTGAACCTAGAAGATTGAAAGTTGGGCAGCCAAGTGGGATTAGTGAACTGATCATTACCACCAAGAATCATCAAGATTTGGTGAAAAAATGTTTGCTGAGATTTCAGCAAACTAGTAGTTTTTTGGAAGCTTGGCAACCCCTTTCAAACGAAAGTGTTCTTTGCCAGTCTCTGCATGGGGTACTTCAAGAGGAAACAAACCATAGAGATAGAACTTAGAACTACTTCATTTGGTCAAGTTTCAAAGAGCTAGCACAAACCGTGTTTGATTTAGAGTTTCAAACACATCTATCTATATAGCAGAAAACAGAGTGAAACCTAAAAATTCAAAGTGTTACTGGAAACGAACGCTTGAACCTAGAAGAGTGAAAATTGGGCAGCCAAGTGGGCTTAGTGAACTGATCATTACCACCAAGTATCATCAAGATTTGGTGAAAAAATGTTTGCTGAGATTTCAGCAAACGAGTAGTTTTTTGGAAGCTTGGCAACCCCTTTCAAACGAAAGTGTTCTTCGCCAGGCTCTGCATGGGGTACTTCAAGAGGAAACAAACCATAGAGATAGAACTTAGAACTACTTCATTTTGTCAAGTTTCACGGATCTAGCACAAACCGTGTTTGATTTAGAGTTTCAAAGACATCTATCTATGTAGCAGAAAACAGAGTGAAACCTAAAAATTCAAAGTGTTACTGGAAACGAACGCTTGAACCTAGAAGAGTGAAAATTGGGCAGCCAAGTGGGCTTAGTGAACTGATCATTACCACCAAGTATCATCAAGATTTGGTGAAACAATGTTTGCTGAGATTTCAGCAAACTAGTAGTTTTTTGGAAGGTTGGCAACCCCTTTCAAACGAAAGTATTTTTCGCCAGTCTCTGCATGGGTTACTTCAAGAGGAAACAAACCATAGAGATAGAACTTAGAACTACTTCATTTGGTCAAGTTTCAAGGAGCTAGCACAAACCGTGTTTGATTTAGAGTTTCAACACATCTATCTATATAGCAGAAAACAGAGTGAAACCTAAAAATTCAAAGTGTTACTGGAAACGAATGCTTGAACCTAGAAGAGTGAAAATTGGGCAGCCAAGTGGGCTTAGTGAACTGATCATTACCACCAAGTATCATCAAGATTTGGTGAAAAAATGTTCGCTGAGATTTCAGCAAACAAGTAGTTTTTTGGAAGCTTGGCAACCCCTTTCAAACGAAAGTGTTCTTCGCCAGTCTCTGCATGGGGTACTTCAAGAGGAAACAAACCATAGAGATAGAACTTAGAACTACTTCATTTGCTCAAGTTTCACGGAGCTAGCACACACCGTGTTTGATTTAGAGTTTCAAACACATCTATCTATATAGCAGAAAATAGAGTGAAACCTAAAAATTCAAACTGTTACTGGAAACGAACGCTTGAACCTAGAAGATTGAAAGTTGGGCAGCCAATTGGGATTAGTGAACTGATCATTACCACCAAGAATCATCAAGATTTGGTGAAAAAATGTTTGCTGAGATTTCAGCAAACGAGTAGTTTTTTGGAAGCTTGGCAACCCCTTTCAAACGAAAGTGTTCTTCGCCAGGCTCTGCATGGGGTACTTCAAGAGGAAACAAACCATAGAGATAGAACTTAGAACTACTTCTTTTGTCAAGTTTCACGGAGCTAGCACAAACTGTGTTTGATTTACAGTTTCAAACACATCTATCTATATAGCAGAAAACAGAGTGAAACCTAAAAATTCAAACTGTTACTGGAAACGAACGCTTGAACCTAGAAGAGTGAAAGTTGGGCAGCCAAGTGGGATTAGTGAACTGATCATTACCACCAAGTATCATCAAGATTTGGTGAAAAAAATGTTTGCTGAGATTTCAGCAAACTACTAGTTTTTTGGAAGCTTGGCAACCCCTTTCAAACGAAAGTGTTTTTCGCCAGTCTCTGCATGGGGTACTTCAAGAGGAAACAAACCATAGAGATAGAACTTAGAACTACTTCATTTGGTCAAGTTTCAAGGAGCTAGCACAAACCGTGTTTGATTTAGAATTCCAAACACAGCTATCTATGTAGGAGAAAACAGAGTGAAACCTAAAAATTCAAACTGTTACTGGAAACGAATGCTTCAACCTAGAAGAATAAAAATTGGGCAGCCAAGTGGGATTAGTGAACTGATCATTACCACCAAGTATCATCAATATTTGGTGAAAAAATGTTTGCTGAGATTTCAGCAAACTAGTAGTTTTTTGGAAGCTTGGCAACCCCTTTCAAACGATGTGTTTTTCGCCAGTCTCTGCATGGGGTACTTCAAGAGGAAACAAACCATAGAGATAGAACTTACAACTAATTCATTTTATCAAGTTTCAAGGAGGTAGCACAAACCCTGTTTGATTTAGAGTTTCAAAGACATCTATCTATATAGCAGAAAACAGAGTGAAACCTAAAATTTCAAAGTGTTACTGGAAACGAACGCTTGAACCTAGAAGAGTAAAAATTGGGCAGCCAAGTGGGCTTGGTGAACTGATCATTACCACCAAGTATCATCAAGTTTTGGTGAAAAAATGTTTGCTGAGATTTCAGCAAACTAGTAGTTTTTTGGAAGGTTGGCAACCCCTTTAAAACGAAAGTGTTTTTCGCCAGTCTCTGCATGGGGTACTTCAAAAGGAAACAAACCATAGAGATAGAACTTAGAACTACTTCATTTGGTCAAGTTTCAAGGAGCTAGCACAAACCGTGTTTGATTTAGAATTCCAAACAGAGCTATCTATGTATTAGAAAACAGAGTGAAACCTAAAAATTCAAACAGTCACTGGAAACGAAAGCTTCAACCTAGAAGAATAAAATTTGGGCAGCCAAGTGGGATTAGTGAACTGATCATTACCACCAAGTATCATCAAGATTTGGTGAAAAAATGTTTGCTGAGATTTCAGCAAACTAGTAGTTTTTTGGAAGCTTGGCAACCCCTTTAAAACGAAAGTGTTTTTCGCCAGTCTCTGCATGGGGTACTTCAAGAGGAAACAAACCATAGAGATAGAACTTAGAAGTACTTCATTTGGTCAAGTTTCAAGGAGCTAGCACAAACCGTGTTTGATTTAGAGTTTCAAAGACATCTATCTATGTAGCAGAAAACAGAGTGAAACCTAAAATTTCAAAGTGTTACTGGAAACGAACGCTTGAACCTAGAAGAGTGAAAATTGGGCAGCCAAGTGGGCTTAGTGAACTGATCATTACCACCAAGTATCATCAAGATTTGGTGAAAAAATGTTTGCTGAAATTTCAGCAAACTAGTAGTTTTTTGGAAGCTTGGCAACCCCTTTCAAATGAAAGTGTTCTTCGCCAGTCTCTGCATGGGGTACTTCAAGAGGAAACAAACCATAGAGATAGAACTTAGAACTACTTCATTTTGTCAAGTTTCACGGAGCTAGCACAAACCGTGTTTGATTTAGAGTTTCAAACACATCTATCTATATAGCAGAAAACAGAGTGAAACCTAAAAATTCAAACTGTTACTGGAAACGAACGCTTGAACCTAGAAGAGTGAAAGTTGGGCAGCCAAGTGGGCTTAGTGAACTGATCATTACCACCAAGTATCATCAAGTTTTGGTGAAAAAATGTTTGCTGAGATGTCAGCAAACTAGTAGTTTTTTGGAAGCTTGGCAACCCCTTTAAAACGAAAGTGTTTTTCGCCAGTCTCTGCATGGGGTACTTCAAGAGGAAACAAACCATAGAGATAGAACTTAGAACTACTTCATTTGGTCAAGTTTCAAGGAGCTAGCACAAACCGTGTTTGATTTAGAGTTTCAACACATCTATCTATATAGCAGAAAACAGAGTGAAACCTAAAAATTCAAAGTGTTACTGGAAACGAACGCTTGAACCTAGAAGAGTGAAAATTGGGCAGCCAAGTGGGCTTAGTGAACTGATCATTACCACCAAGTATCATCAAGATTTGGTGAAAAAATGTTTGCTGAGATTTCAGCAAACGAGTAGTTTTTTGGAAGCTTGGCAACCCCTTTAAAACGAAAGTGTTTTTCGCCAGTCTCTGCATGGGGTACTTCAAGAGGAAACAAACCATAGAGATAGAACTTAGAACTACTTCATTTGGTCAAGTTTCAAGGAGCTAGCACAAACCGTGTTTGATTTAGAGTTTTAAACACATCTATCTATATAGCAGAAAACAGAGTGAAACCTAAAAATTCAAAGTGTTACAGGAAGAGAACGCTTGAACCTAGAAGAGTGAAAATTGGGCAGCCAAGTGGGCTTAGTGAACTGATCATTACCACCAAGTATCATCAAGATTTGGTGAAAAAATGGTTGCTGAGATTTCAGCAAACTAGTAGTTTTTTGGAAGCTTGGCAACCCCTTTCAAACGAAAGTGTTCTTTGCCAGTCTCTGCATGGGGTACTTCAAGAGGAAACAAACCATAGAGATAGAACTTAGAACTACTTCATTTTGTCAAGTTTCAAGGAGCTAGCACAAACCGTGTTTGATTTAGAGTTTCAAACACATCTATCTATATAGCAGAAAACAGAGTGAAACCTAAAAATTCAAAGTGTTACTGGAAACGAACGCTTGAACCTAGAAGAGTGAAAATAGGGCAGCCAAGTGGGCTTAGTGAACTGATCATTACCACCAAGTATCATCAAGATTTGGTGAAAAAATGTTTGCTGAGATTTCAGCAAATGAGTAGTTTTTTGGAAGCTTGGCAACCCCTTTCAAACGAAAGTGTTCTTCGCCAGTCTCTGCATGGGGTACTTCAAGAGGAAACAAACCATAGAGATAGAACTTAGAACTACTTCATTTTGTCAAGTTTCACGGAGCTAGCACAAACTGTGTTTGATTTAGAGTTTCAAACACATCTATCTATATAGCAGAAAACAGAGTGAAACCTAAAAATTCAAACTGTTACTGGAAACGAACGCTTGAACCTAGAAGAGTGAAAGTTGGGCAGCCAAGTGGGATTAGTGAACTGATCATTACCACCAAGTATCATCAAGATTTGGTGAAAAAAATGTTTGCTGAGATTTCAGCAAACTACTAGTTTTTTGGAAGCTTGGCAACCCCTTTCAAACGAAGTGTTTTTCGCCAGTCTCTGCATGGGGTACTTCAAGAGGAAACAAACCATAGAGATAGAACTTAGAAATACTTCATTTGGTCAAGTTTCAAGGAGGTAGCACAAACCGTGTTTGATTTAGAATTCCAAACACAGCTATCTATGTAGGAGAAAACAGAGTGAAACCTAAAAATTCAAACTGTTACTGGAAACGAATGCTTCAACCTAGAAGAATAAAAATAGGGCAGCCAAGTGGGATTAGTGAACTGATCATTACCACCAAGTATCATCAAGATTTGGTGAAAAAATGTTTGCTGAGATTTCAGCAAACGAGTAGTTTTTTGGAAGCTTGGCAACCCCTTTCAAACGAAAGTGTTTTTCCCCAGTCTCTGCATGGGGTACTTCAAGAGGAAACAAACCATAGAGATAGAACTTAGAACTACTTCATTTTGTCAAGTTTCACGGAGCTAGCACAAACCGTGTTTGATTTAGAGTTTCAAACACATCTATCTATATAGCAGAAAACAGAGTGAAACCTAAAAATTCAAACTGTTACTGGAAACGAATGCTTCAACCTAGAAGAATAAAAATTGGGCAGCCAAGTGGGATTAGTGAACTGATCATTACCACCAAGTATCATCAAGATTTGGTGAAAAAATGTTTGCTGAGATTTCAGCAAACGAGTAGTTTTTTGGAAGCTTGGCAACCCCTTTCAAACGAAAGTGTTTTTCCCCAGTCTCTGCATGGGGTACTTCAAGAGGAAACAAACCAAAGAGATAGAACTTACAACTAATTCATTTTATCAAGTTTCAAAGAGGTAGCACAAACCCTGTTTAATTTAGAGTTTCAAAGACATGTATCTATATAGCAGAAAACAGAGTAAAACCTAAAATTTCAAAGTGTTACTGGAAACGAACGCTTGAACCTAGAAGAGTAAAAATAGGGCAGCCAAGTGGGCTTGGTGAACTGATCATTACCACCAAGTATCATCAAGTTTTGGTGAAAAAATGTTTGCTGAGATTTCAGCAAACTAGTAGTTTTTTGGAAGGTTGGCAACCCCTTTAAAACGAAAGTGTTTTTCGCCAGTCTCTGCATGGGGTACTTCAAGAGGAAACAAACCATAGAGATAGAACTTAGAACTACTTCATTTGGTCAAGTTTCAAGGAGCTACCACAAACCGTGTTTGATTTAGAATTCCAAACACAGCTATCTATGTAGGAGAAAACAGAGTGAAACCTAAAAATTCAAACAGTCACTGGAAACGAAAGCTTCAACCTAGAAGAATAAAATTTGGGCAGCCAAGTGGGATTAGTGAACTCATCATTACCACCAAGTATCATCAAGATTTGGTGAAAAAATGTTTGCTGAGATTTCAGCAAACTAGTAGTTTTTTGGAAGCATGGCAACCCCTTTCAAACGAAAGTGTTTTTCGCCAGTTTCTGCATGGGGTACTTCAAGAGGAAACAAACCATAGAGACAGAACTTAGAACTACTTCATTTGGTCAAGTTTCAAGGAGCTAGCACAAACCGTGTTTGATTTAGAGTTTCAAACACATCTATCTATATAGAAGAAAACAGAGTGAAACCTAAAAATTCAAAGTGTTACTGGAAACGAACGCTTGAACCTAGAAGAGTGAAAATTGGGCAGCCAAGTGGGCTTAGTGAACTGATCATTACCACCAAGTATCATCAAGTTTTGGTGAAAAAATGTTTGCTGAGATTTCAGCAAACTAGTAGTTTTTTGGAAGGTTGGCAACCCCTTTAAAACGAAAGTGTTTTTCGCCAGTCTCTGCATGGGGTACTTCAAGAGGAAACAAACCATAGAGAGAGAACTTAGAACTACTTCATTTGGTCAAGTTTCAAGGAGCTAGCACAAACCGTGTTTGATTTAGAGTTTCAAACACATGTATCTATATAGCAGAAAACAGAGTGAAACCTAAAAATTCAAAGTGTTACTGGAAACGAACGCTTGAACCTACAAGAGTGAAAATTGGGCCGCCAAGTGGGCTTAGTGAACTGATCATTACCACCAAGTATCATCAAGATTTTTGAAAAAATGTTTGCTGAGATTTCAGCAAACTAGTAGTTTTTTGGAAGCTTGGCAACCCCTTTCAAACGAAAGTGTTTTTCGCCAGTCTCTGCATGGGGTACTTCAAGAGGAAACAAACCATAGAGATAGAACTTAGAACTACTTGATTTGGTCAAGTTTCAAGGAGCTAGCACAAACCGTGTTTGATTTAGAATTCCAAACACAGCTATCTATGTTGGAGAAAACAGAGTGAAACCTAAAAATTCAAACAGTCACTGGAAACGAAAGCATCAACCTAGAAGAATAAAATTTGGGCAGCCAAGTGGGATTAGTGAACTGATCATTACCACCAAGTATCATAAAGATTTGGGGAAAAAATGTTTGCTGAGATTTCAGCAAACTTGTAGTTTTTTGGAAGCTTGGCAACCCCTTTCAAACGAAAGTGTTTTTCGCCAGTCTCTGCATGGGGTACTTCAAGAGGAAAAAAACCATAGAGATAGAATTAGAACTACTTCATTTGGTCAAGTTTCAAGGAGCTAGCACAAACCGTGTTTGATTTAGAGTTACAAAGACATCTATCTATATAGCAGAAAACAGAGTGAAACCTAAAAATTCAAACAGTCACTGGAAACGAAAGCTTCAACCTAGAAGAATAAAATTTGGGCAGCCAAGTGGGATTAGTGAACTGATCATTACCACCAAGTATCATCAAGATTTGGTGAAAAAATGTTTGCTGAGATTTCAGCAAACTAGTAGTTTTTTGGAAGCTTGGCAACCCCTTTCAAACGAAAGTGTTCTTCGCCAGTCTCTGCATGGGGTACTTCAAGAGGAAACAAACCATAGAGATAGAACTTAGAACTACTTCATTTGGTCAAGTTTCAAGGAGCTAGCACAAACCGTGTTTGATTTAGAGTTTCAACACATCTATCTATATAGCAGAAAACAGAGTGAAACCTAAAAATTCAAAGTGTTACTGGAAACGAACGCTTGAACCTAGAAGAGTGAAAATAGGGCAGCCAAGTGGGTTTAGTGAACTGATCATTACCACCAACTATCATCAAGATTTGGTGAAAAAATGTTTGCTGAGATTTCAGCAAACTAGTAGTTTTTTGGAAGCTTGGCAACCCCTTTAAAACGAAAGTGTTTTTCGCCAGTCTCTGCATGGGGTACTTCAAGAGGAAACAAACCATAGAGATAGAACTTAGAACCACTTCATTTGGTCAAGTTTCCAGGAGCTAGCACAAACCGTGTTTGATTTAGAGTTTCAAACACATCTATCTATATAGCAGAAAACAGAGTGAAACCTAAAAATTTAAAGTCTTACTGGAAACGAACGCTTGAACCTACAAGAGTGAAAATTGGGCAGCCAAGTGGGCTTAGTGAACTGATCATTACCACCAAGTATCATCAAGATTTGGTGAAAAAATGTTTGTTGAGATTTCAGCAAACTAGTAGTTTTTTGGAAGCATGGCAACCCCTTTCAAACGAAAGTGTTTTTCTCCAGTTTCTGCATGGGGTACTTCAAGAGGAAAAAAACAATAGAGATAGAACTTAGAACTACTTCATTTTGTCAAGTTTCAAGGAGCTAGCACAAACCGTGTTTGATTTAAATTTTCAAACACATCTATCTATATAGCAGAAAACAGAGTGAAACCTAAAAATTCAAAGTGTTACTGGAAACGAACGCTTGAACCTAGAAGAGTGAAAATTGGGCAGCCAAGTGGGCTTAGTGAACTGATCATTACCACCAAGTATCATCAAGATTTGGTGAGAAAATGTTTGCTGAGATTTCAGCAAACGAGTAGTTTTTTGGAAGCTTGGCAACCCCTTTCAAACGAAAGTGTTTTTCGCCAGTCTCTGCATGGGGTACTTCAAGAGGAAACAAACCATAGAGATAGAACTTAGAACTACTTCATTTTGTCAAGTTTCACGGAGCTAGCACAAACCGTGTTTGATTTAGAGTTTCAAACACATCTATCTATATAGCAGAAAACAGAGTGAAACCTAAAAATTCAAACTGTTACTGGAAACGAACGCTTGAACCTAGAAGAGTGAAAGTTGGGCAGCCAAGTGGGCTTAGTGAACTGATCATTACCACCAAGTATCATCAAGTTTTGGTGTAAAAATGTTTGCTGAGATTTCAGCAAACTAGTAGTTTTTTGGAAGGTTGGCAACCCCTTTAAAACGAAAGTGTTTTTCGCCAGTCTCTGCATGGGGTACTTCAAGATTAAACAAACCATAGAGATAGAACTTAGAACTACTTCCTTTGGTCAAGTGTCAAGGAGCTAGCAAAAACCGTGTTTGATTTAGAGTTTCAAACACATCTATCTATATAGCAGAAAACAGAGAGAAACCTAAAAATTCAAAGTGTTACTGGAAACGAACGCTTGAACCTACAAGAGTGAAAATTGGGCAGCCAAGTGGGCTTAGTGAACTGATCATTACCACCAAGTATCATCAAGATTTGGTGAAAAAATGTTTGCTGAGATTTCAGGAAACGAGTAGTTTTTTGGAAGCTTGGCAACCCCTTTCAAACGAAAGCGTTCTTCGCCAGTCTCTGCATGGGGTACTTCAAGAGGAAACAAACCATAGAGATAGAACTTAGAACTACTTCATTTGGTCAAGATTCACGGAGCTAGCACAAACCGTGTTTGATTTAGAGTTTCAAACACATCTATCTATATAGCAGAAAACAGAGTGAAACCTAAAAATTCAAACTCTTACTGGAAACGAACGCTTGAACCTAGAAGAGTGAAAGTTGGGCAGCCAAGTGGGATTAGTGAACTGATCATTACCACCAAGTATCATCAAGATTTGGTGAAAAAATGTTTGCTGAGATTTCAGCAAACTAGTAGTTTTTTGGAAGCTTGGCAACCCCTTTCAAACGAAAGTGTTTTTCGCCAGTCTCTGCATGGGGTACTTCAAGAGGAAACAAACCATCGAGATAGAACTTAGAACTACTTCATTTTGTCAAGTTTCAAGGAGCTAGCACAAACCGTGTTTGATTTAGAGTTTCAAACACATCTATCTATATAGCAGAAAACAGAGTGAAACCTAAAAATTGAAAGTGTTACTGGAAACGAACGCTTGAACCTAGAAGAGTGAAAACTGGGCAGCCAAGTGGGCTTAGTGAACTGATCATTACCACCAAGTATCATCAAGATTTGGTGAAAAAATGTTTGCTGAGATTTCAGCAAACTAATAGTTTTTTGGAAGCATGGCAACCCCTTTCAAATGAAAGTGTTTTTCTCCAGTTTCTGCATGGGGTACTTCAAGAGGAATCAAACCATAGAGATAGAACTTAGAACTACTTCATTTTGTCAAGTTTCAAGGAGCTAGCACAAACCGTGTTTGATTTAGAGTTTCAAACACATCTATCTATATAGCAGAAAACAGAGTGAAACCTAAAAATTCAAAGTGTTACTGGAAACGAACGCTTGAACCTAGAAGAGTGAAAATTGGGCAGCCAAGTGGGCTTAGTGAACTGATCATTACCACCAAGTATCATCAAGATTTGGTGAAAAAATATTTGCTGAGATTTCAGCAAACGAGTAGTTTTTTGGAAGCTTGGCAACTCCTTTCAAACGAATGTGTTCTTCGCCAGTCTCTGCATGGGGTACTTCAAGAGGAAACAAACCATAGAGATAGAACTTAGAACTACTTCATTTTGTCAAGTTTCACGGAGCTAGCACAAACCGTGTTTGATTTAGAGTTTCAAACACATCTATCTATATAGCAGAAAACAGAGTGAAACCTAAAAATTCAAACTGTTACTGGAAATGAACGCTTGAACCTAGAAGAGTGAATGTCGTGCAGCCAAGTGGGATTAGTGAACTGATCATTACCACCAAGTATCATCAAGATTTGGTGAAAAAATGTTTGCTGAGATTTCAGCAAACTAGTAGTTTTTGGAAGCATGGCAACCCCTTTCAAACGAAAGTGTTTTTCGCCAGTTTCTGCATGGGGTACTTCAAGAGGAAACAAACCATAGAGATAGAACTTAGAACTACTTCATTTTGTCAAGTTTCAAGGAGCTAGCACAAACCGTGTTTGATTTAGAGTTTCAAACACATCTATCTATATAACAGAAAACAGAGTGAAACCTAAAAATTCAAAGTGTTACTGGAAACGAACGCTTGAACCTAGAAGAGTGAAAATTAGGCAGCCAAGTGGGCTTAGTGAACTGATAATTACCACCAAGTGTCATCAAGATTTGGTGAGAAAATGTTTGCTGAGATTTCAGCAAACGAGTAGTTTTTTGGAAGCTTGGCAACCCCTTTCAAACGAAAGTGTTCTTCGCCAGTCTCTGCATGGGGTACTTCAAGAGGAAACAAACCATAGAGATAGAACTTAGAACTACTTCATTTTGTCAAGTTTCACGGAGCTAGCACAAACCGTGTTTGATTTAGAGTTTCAAACACATCTATCTATATAGCAGAAAACAGAGTGAAACCTAAAAATTCAAACTGTTACTGGAAACGAACGCTTGAACCTAGAAGATTGAAAGTTGGGCAGCCAAGTGGAATTAGTGAACTGATCATTACCACCAAGTATCATCAAGATTTGGTGAAAAAATGTTTGCTGAGATTTCAGCAAACTAGTAGTTTTTTGGAAGCTTTTCAACCCCTTTCAAACGAAAGTGTTTTTCGCCAGTCTCTGCATGGAGTACTTCAAGAGGAAACAAACCGTAGATATAGAACTTAGAACTACTTCATTTGGTCAAGTTTCAAGGAGCTAGCACAAACCGTGTTTGATTTAGAATTCCAAACACAGCTATCTATGTTGGAGAAAACAGAGTGAAACCTAAAAATTCAAACAGTCACTGGAAACGAAAGCTTCAACCTAGAAGAATAAAATTTGGGCAGCCAAGTGGGATTAGTGAACTGATCATTACCACCAAGTATCATCAAGATTTGGTGAAAAAATGTTTGCTGAGATTTCAGCAAACTTGTAGTTTTTTGGAAGCTTTGCAACCCCTTTCAAACGAAAGTGTTTTTCGCCAGTCTCTGCATGGGGTACTTCAAGAGGAAAAAAACCATAGAGATAGAACTTAGAACTACTTCATTTGGTCAAGTTTCAAGGAGCTAGCACAAACCGTGTTTGATTTAGAGTTTCAAACACATCTATCTATATAGCAGAAAACAGAGTGAAACCTAAAATTTCAAAGTGTTACTGGAAACGAACGCTTGAACCTAGAAGAGTAAAAATTGGGCAGCCAAGTGGGCTTAGTGAACTGATCATTACCACCAAGTATCATCAAGATTTGGTGAAAAAATGTTTGCTGAGATTTCAGCAAACTAGTAGTTTTTTGGAAGCTTGGCAACCCCTTTCAAACGAAAGTGTTTTTCGCCAGTCTCTGCATGGGGTACTTCAAGAGGAAACAAACCATAGAGATAGAACTTAGAACTACTTCATTTGGTCAAGTTTCAAGGAGCTAGCACAAACCGTGTTTGATTTAGAGTTTCAACACATCTTTCTATATAGCAGAAAACAGAGTGAAACCTAAAAATTCAAAGTGTTACTGGAAACGAACGCTTGAAAATAGAAGAGTGAAAATTGGGCAGCCAAGTGGGCTTAGTGAACTGATCATTACCACCAAGTATCATCAAGATTTGGTGAAAAAATGTTTGCTGGGATTTCAGCAAACGAGTAGTTTTTTGGAAGCTTGGCAACCCCTTTCAAACGAAAGTGTTCTTCGCCAGTCTCTGCATGGGGTACTTCAAGATGAAACAAACCATAGAGATAGAACTTAGAACTACTTCATTTTGTCAAGTTTCAAGGAGCTAGCACAAACCGTGTTTGATTTAGAGTTTCAAACACATATATCTATATAGCAGAAAACAGAGTGAAACCTAAAAATTCAAACTGATACTGGAAACGAACGCTTGAACCTAGAAGAGTGAAAGTTGGACAGCCAAGTGGGATTAGTGAACTGATCATTACCACCAAGTATCATCAAGATTTGGTGAAAAAATGTTTGCTGAGATTTCAGCAAACTAGTAGTTTTTTGGAAGCATGGCAACCCCTTTCAAACCAAAGTGTTTTTCGCCAGTTTCTGCATGGGGCACTTCAAGAGGAAACAAACCATAGAGATAGAACTTAGAACTACTTCATTTGGTCAAGTTTCAAGGAGCTAGCACAAACCGTGTTTGATTTACAGTTTCAAACACATCTATCTATATAGCAGAAAACAGAGTGAAACCTAAAAATTCAAAGTGTTACTGGAAACGAACGCTTGAACCTACAAGAGTGAAAATTGGGCAGCCAAGTGGGCTTAGTGAACTGATCATTACCACCAAGTATCATCAAGATTTGGTGAAAAAATGTTTGCTGAGATTTCAGCAAACGAGTAGTTTTTTGGAAGCTTGGCAACCCCTTTAAAACGAAAGTGTTTTTCGCCAGTCTCTGCATGGGGTACTTCAAGAGGAAACAAACCATAGAGATAGAACTTAGAACTACTTCATTTTGTCAAGTTTCACGGAGCTAGCACAAACCGTGTTTGATTTAGTGTTTCAAACACATCTATCTATATAGCAGAAAACAGAGTAAAACCTAAAAATTCAAACTGTTACTGGAAACGAACGCTTGAACCTAGAAGAGTGAAAGTTGGGCAGCCAAGTGGGCTTAGTGAACTGATCATTACCACCAAGTATCATCAAGTTTTGGTGAAAAAATGTTTGCTGAGATTTCAGCAAACTAGTAGTTTTTTGGAAGCTTGGCAACCCCTTTCAAACGAACGTGTTTTTCGCCAGTCTCTGCATGGGGTACTTCAAGAGGAAACAAACCATAGAGATAGAACTTAGAACTACTTCATTAGGTCAAGTTTCAAGGAGCTAGCACAAACCGTGTTTGATTTACAGTTTCAAACACATCTATCTATATAGCAGAAAACAGAGTTAAACCTAAAAATTCAAAGTGTTACTGGAAACGAACGCTTGAACCTACAAGAGTGAAAACTGGGCAGCCAAGTGGGCTTAGTGAACTGATCATTACCACCAAGTATCATCAAGATTTGGTGAAAAAATGTTTGCTGAGATTTCAGCAAACTAGTAGTTTTTTGGAAGCTTGGCAACCCCTTTCAAACGAAAGTGTTTTTCGCCAGTCTCTGCATGGGGTACTTCAAGAGGAAACAAACCATAGAGATAGAACTTAGAACTACTTCATTTGGTCAAGTTTCAAGGAGCTAGCACAAACCGTGTTTGATTTAGAGTTTCAAACACATCTATCTATATAGCAGAAAACAGAGTGAAACCTAAAAATTCAAAGTTTTACTGGAAACGAACGCTTGAATCTAGAAGAGTGAAAATTGGGCAGCCAAGTGGGCTTAGTGAACTGATCATTACCACCAAGTATCATCAAGATTTGGTAAAAAAATGTTTGCTGAGATTTCAGCAAACTAGTAGTTTTTTGGAAGCTTGGCAACCCGTTTCAAACGAAAGTGTTCTTCGCCAGTCTCTGCATGGGGTACTTCAAGAGGAAACAAACCATAGAGATAGAACTTAGAACTACTTCATGTTGTCAAGTTTCAAGGAGCTAGCACAAACCGTGTTTGATTTAGAGTTTCAAACACATCTATCTATATAGCAGAAAACAGAGTGAAACCTAAAAATTCAAAGTGTTACTGGAAACGAACGCTTGAACCTAGAAGAGTGAAAGTTGGGCAGCCAAGTGGGATTAGTGAACTGATCATTACCACCAAGTATCATCAAGATTTGGTGAAAAAATGTTTGCTGAGATTTCAGCAAACTAGTAGTTTTTTGGAAGCATGGCAACCCCTTTCAAACGAAAGTGTTTTTCGCCAGTTTCTCCATGGGGTACTTCAAGAGGAAACAAACCATAGTGATAGAACTTAGAACTACTTCATTTGGTCAAGTTTCAAGGAGCTAGCACAAACCGTGTTTGATTTAGAGTTTCAAACACATCTATCTATATAGCAGAAAACAGAGTGAAACCTAAAAATTCAAACTGTTACTGGAAACGAACGCTTGAACCCAGAAGAGTGAAAGTTGGGCAGCCAAGTGGGCTTAGTGAACTGATCATTACCACCAAGTATCATCAAGTTTTGGTGAAAAAATGTTTGCTAAGATTTCAGCAAACTAGTAGTTTTTTGGAAGGTTGGCAACCCCTTTAAAACGAAAGTGTTTTTCGCCAGTCTCTGCATGGGGTACTTCAAGAGGAAACAAACCATAGAGATAGAACTTAGAACTACTTCATTTGGTCAAGTTTCAAGGAGCTAGCACAAACCGTGTTTGATTTAGAGTTTCAAACACATCTATCTATATAGCAGAAAACAGAGTGAAACCTAAAAATTCAAAGTGTTACTGGAAACGAACGCTTGAACCTACACGATTGAAAATTGGGCAGCCAAGTGGGCTTAGTGAACTGATCATTACCACCAAGTATCATCAAGATTTGGTGGAAAAATGTTTGCTGAGATTTCAGCAAACTAGTAGTTTTTTGGAAGGTTGGCAACCCCTTTAAAACGAAAGTGTTTTTCACCAGTCTCTGCATGGGGTACTTCAAGAGGAAACAAACCATAGAGATAGAACTTAGAACTACTTCATTTGGTCAAGTTTCAAGGAGCTAGCACAAACCGTGTTTGATTTAGAGTTTCAAACACATCTATCTATATAGCAGAAAACAGAGTGAAACCTAAAAATTCAAAGTGTTACTGGAAACGAATGCTTGAACCTAGAAGAGTGAAAATTGGGCAGCCAAGTGGGCTTAGTGAACTGATCATTACCACCAAGTATCATCAAGATTTGGTGAAAAAATGTTTGCTGAGATTTCAGCAAACGAGTAGTTTTTTGGAAGATTGGCAACCCCTTTAAAACGAAAGTGTTCTTCGCCAGTCTCTGCAAGGGGTACTTCAAGAGGAAACAAACCATAGAGATAGAACATAGAACTACTTCATTTGGTCAAGTTTCACGGAGCTAGCACAAACGGTGTTTGATTTAGAGTTTCAAACACATCTATCTATATAGCAGAAAACAGAGTGAAACCTAAAAATTCAAACTGTTACTGGAAACGAACGCTTGAACCTAGAAGAGTGAAAGTTGGGCAGCCAAATGGGATTAGTGAACTGATCATGACCACCAAGTATCATCAAGATTTGGTGAAAAAATGTTTGCTGAGATTTCAGCAAACTAGTAGGTTTTTGGAAGCTTGGCAACCCCTTACAAACGAAAGTTTTTTTCGCCAGTCTCTGCATGGGGTACTTCAAGAGGAAACAAACCATAGAGATAGAACTTAGAACTACTTCATTTTGTCAAGTTTCACGGAGCTAGCACAAACCGTGTTTGATTTAGAGTTTCAAACACATCTATCTATATAGCAGAAAACAGAGTGAAACCTAAAAATTCAAACTGTTACTGGAAACGAACGCTTGAACCTAGAAGAGTGAAAGTTGGGCAGCCAAGTGGGCTTAGTGAACTGATCATTACCACCAAGTATCATCAAGTTTTGGTGAAAAAATGTTTGCTGAGATTTCAGCAAACTAGTAGTTTTTTGGAAGGTTGGCAACCCCTTTAAAACGAAAGTGTTTTTCGCCAGTCTCTGCATGGGGAACTTCAAGAGGAAACAAACCATAGAGATAGAACTTAGAACTACTTCATTTGGTCAAGTTTCAAGGAGCTAGCACAAACCGTGTTTGATTTAGAGTTTCAAACAAATCTATCTATATAACAGAAAACAGAGTGAAACCTAAAAATTCAAAGTGTTAGTGGAAACGAACGCTTGAACCTAGAAGAGTGAAAATT
Source organism: Callospermophilus lateralis (assembly GCF_048772815.1). Taxonomy (NCBI): domain Eukaryota; kingdom Metazoa; phylum Chordata; class Mammalia; order Rodentia; family Sciuridae; genus Callospermophilus; species Callospermophilus lateralis. The sequence goes on from NW_027515907.1 coordinate 33,059, forward strand.
GGGCAGCCAAGTGGGCTTAGTGAACTGATCATTACCACCAAGTATCATCAAGATTTGGTGAAAAAATGTTTGCTGAGATTTCAGCAAACTAGTAGTTTTTTGGAAGCATGGCAACCCCTTTCAAATCAAAGTGTTTTTCTCCAGTTTCTGCATGGGGTACTTCAAGAGGAAACAAACCATAGAGATAGAACTTAGAACTACTTCATTTTGTCAAGTTTCAAGGAGCTAGCACAAACCGTGTTTGATTTAGAGTTTAAAACACATCTATCTATATAGCAGAAAACAGAGTGAAACCTAAAAATTCAAAGTGTTACTGGAAACGAACGCTTGAACCTAGAAGAGTGAAAATTGGGCAGCCAAGTGGGATTAGTGAACTGATCATTACCACCAAGTATCATCAAGATTTGGTGAAAAAATGTTTGCTGAGATTTCAGCAAACGAGTAGTTTTTTGGAAGCTTGGCAACCCCTTTCAAACGAATGTGTTCTTCGCCAGTCTCTGCATGGGGTACTTCAAGAGGAAACAAACCATAGAGATAGAACTTAGAACTACTTCATTTTGTAAAGTTTCACGGAGCTAGCACAAACCGTGTTTGATTTAGAGTTTCAAACACATCTATCTATATAGCAGAAAACAGAGTGAAACCTAAAAATTCAAACTGTTACTGGAAACGAACGCTTGAACCTAGAAGAGTGAAAGTCGGGCAGCCAAGTGGGATTAGTGAACTGATCATTACCACCAAGTATCATCAAGATTTGGTGAAAAAATATTTGCTGAGATTTCAGCAAACTAGTAGTTTTTTGGAAGCATGGCAACCCCTTTCAAACGAAAGTGTTTTTCGCCAGTTTCTGCATGGGGTACTTCAAGAGGAAACAAACCATAGAGATAGAACTTAGAACTACTTCATTTTGTCAAGTTTCAAGGAGCTAGCACAAACCGTGTTTGATTTAGAGTTTCAAACACATCTATCTATATAACAGAAAACAGAGTGAAACCTAAAAATTCAAAGTGTTACTGGAAACGAACGCTTAAACCTAGACAGAGTGAAAATTGGGCAGCCAAGTGGGCTTAGTGAACTGATCATTACCACCAAGTATCATCAAGATTTGGTGAGAAAATGTTTGCTGAGATTTCAGCAAACGAGTAGTTTTTTGGAAGCTTGGCAACCCCTTTCAAACGAAAGTGTTCTTCGCCAGTCTCTGCATGGGGTACTTCAAGAGGAAACAAACCATAGAGATAGAACTTAGAACTACTTCATTTTGTCAAGTTTCACGGAGCTAGCAAAAACCGTGTTTGATTTAGAGTTTCAAACACATCTATCTATATAGCAGAAAACAGAGTGAAACCTAAAAATTCAAACTGTTACTGGAAACGAACGCTTGAACCTAGAAGATTGAAAGTTGGGCAGCCAAGTGGGATTAGTGAACTGATCATTACCACCAAGTATCATCAAGATTTGGTGAAAAAATGTTTGCTGAGATTTCAGCAAACTAGTAGTTTTTTGGAAGCTTGGCAACCCCTTTCAAACGAAAGTGTTTTTCGCCAGTCTCTACATGGGGTACTTCAAGAGGAAACAAACCATAGAGATAGAACTTAGAACTACTTCATTTGGTCAAGTTTCAAGGAGCTAGCACAAACCGTGTTTGATTTAGAGTTTCAAACACATCTATCTATATAGCAGAAAACAGAGTGAAACCTAAAAATTTAAAGTGTTACTGGAAACGAACGCTTGAACCTACAAGAGTGAAAATTGGGCAGCCAAGTGGGCTTAGTGAACTGATCATTACCACCAAGTATCATCAAGATTTGGTGAAAAAATGTTTGCTGAGATTTCAGCAAACTAGTAGTTTTTTGGAAGCATGGCAACCCCTTTCAAACGAAAGTGTTTTTCGCCAGTTTCTGCATGGGGTACTTCAAGAGGAAACAAACCATAGAGATAGAACTTAGAACTACTTCATTTTGTCAAGTTTCAAGGAGCTAGCACAAACCGTGTTTGATTTAGAGTTTCAAACACATCTATCTATATAACAGAAAACAGAGTGAAACCTAAAAATTCAAAGTGTTACTGGAAACGAACGCTTGAACCTAGAAGAGTGAAAATTGGGCAGCCAAGTGGGCTTAGTGAACTGATCATTACCACCAAGTATCATCAAGATTTGGTGAAAAAATGTTTGCTGAGATTTCAGCAAACTAGTAGTTTTTTGGAAGCTTGGCAACCCCTTTAAAACGAAAGTGTTTTTCGACAGTCTCTGCATGGGGTACTTCAAGAGGAAACAAACCATAGAGATAGAACTTAGAACTACTTCATTTGGTCAAGTTTCAAGTAGCTAGCACAAACCGTGTTTGATTTAGAGTTTCAAACACATCTATCTATATAGCAGAAAACAGAGTGAAACCTAAAAATTCAAAGTGTTACTGGAAACGAACGCTTGAACCTACAAGAGTGAAAATTGGGCAGCCAAGTGGGCTTAGTGAACTGATCATTACCACCAAGTATCATCAAGATTTGGTGAAAAAATGTTTGCTGAGATTTCAGCAAACTAGTAGTTTTTTGGAAGCTTGGCAACCCCTTTCAAACGAAAGTGTTCTTTGCCAGTCTCTGCATGGGGTACTTCAAGAGAAAACAAACCATAGAGATAGAACTTAGAACTACTTCATTTTGTCAAGTTTCACGGAGCTAGCAAAAACCGTGTTTGATTTAGAGTTTCAAACACATCTATCTATATAGCAGAAAACAGAGTGAAACCTAAAAATTCAAACTGTTACTGGAAACGAACGCTTGAACCTAGAAGAGTGAAAGTCGGGCAGCCAAGTCGGATTAGTGAACTGATCATTACCACCAAGTATCATCAAGATTTTTTGAAAAAATGTTTGCTGAGATTTCAGCAAACTAGTAGTTTTTTGGAAGCATGGCAACCACTTTCAAACGAAAGTGTTTTTCGCCAGTTTCTGCATGGGGTACTTCAAGAGGAAACAAACCATAGAGATAGAACTTAGAACTACTTCATTTTGTCAAGTTTCAAGGAGCTAGCACAAACCGTGTTTGATTTAGAGTTTCAAACACATCTATCTATATAACAGAAAACAGAGTGAAACCTAAAAATTCAAAGTGTTACTGGAAACGAACGCTTGAACCTAGAAGAGTGAAAATTAGGCAGCCAAGTGGGCTTAGTGAACTGATCATTACCACCAAGTATCATCAAGTTTTGGTGAGAAAATGTTTGCTGAGATTTCAGCAAACGAGTAGTTTTTTGGAAGATTGGCAACCCCTTTCAAACGAAAGTGTTCTTCGCCAGTCTCTGCATGGGGTACTTCAAGAGGAAACAAACCATAGAGATAGAACTTAGAACTACTTCATTTTGTCAAGTTTCACGGAGCTAGCACAAACCGTGTTTGATTTAGAGTTTCAAACACATCTATCTATATAGCAGAAAACAGAGTGAAACCTAAAAATTCAAACTGTTACTGGAAACGAACGCTTGAACCTAGAAGAGTGAAAGTTGGGCAGCCAAGTGGGATTAGTGAACTGATCATTACCACCAAGTATCATCAAGATTTGGTGAAAAAAAGTTTGCTGAGATTTCAGCAAACTAGTAGTTTTTTGGAAGCATGGCAACCCCTTTCAAAGGAAAGTGTTTTTCGCCAGTTTCTGCATGGGGTACTTCAAGAGGAAACAAACCATAGAGATAGAACTTAGAACTACTTCATTTTGTCAAGTTTCAAGGAGCTAGCACAAACCGTGTTTGATTTAGAGTTTCAAACACATCTATCTATATAGCAGAAAACAGAGTGAAACCTAAAAATTCAAACTGTTACTGGAAACGAACGCTTGAACCTAGAAGAGTGAAAGTTGGGCAGCCAAGTGGGACTAGTGAACTGATCATTACCACCAAGTATCATCAAGATTTGGTGAAAAAATGTTTGCTGAGATTTCAGCAAACTAGTAGTTTTTTGGAAGCATGGCAACCCCTTTCAAACGAAAGTGTTTTTCGCCAGTTTCTGCATGGGGTACTTCAAGAGGAAACAAACCATAGAGATAGAACTTAGAACTACTTCATTTTGTCAAGTTTCAAGGAGCTAGCACAAACCGTGTTTGATTTAGAGTTTCAAACACATCTATCTATATAACAGAAAACAGAGTGAAACCTAAAAATTCAAAGTGTTACTGGAAACGAACGCTTGAACCTAGAAGAGTGAAAATTGGGCAGCCAAGTGGGCTTAGTGAACTGATCATTACCACCAAGTATCATCAAGATTTGGTGAAAAAATGTTTGCTGAGATTTCAGCAAACTAGTAGTTTTTTGGAAGCATGGGAACCCCTTTCAAATGAAAGTGTTTTTCTCCAGTTTCTGCGTGGGGTACTTCAAGAGGAAACAAACCATAGAGATAGAACTTAGAACTACTTCATTTTGTCAAGTTTCACGGAGCTAGCACAAACCGTGTTTGATTTAGAGTTTCAAACACATCTATCTATATAGCAGAAAACAGAGTGAAACCTAAAAATTCAAACTGTTACTGGAAACGAACGCTTGAACCTAGAAGATTGAAAGTTGGGCAGCCAAGTGGGATTAGTGAACTGATCATTACCACCAAGTATCATCAAGATTTGGTGAAAAAATGTTTGCTGAGATTTCAGCAAACTAGTAGTTTTTTGGAAGGTTGGCAACCCCTTTAAAACGAAAGTGTTTTTCGCCAGTCTCTGCATGGGGTACTTCAAGAGGAAACAAACCATAGAGATAGAACTTAGAACTACTTCATTTGGTCAAGTTTCAAGGAGCTACCACAAACCGTGTTTGATTTAGAATTCCAAACACAGCTATCTATGTAGGAGAAAACAGAGTGAAACCTAAAAATTCAAACAGTCACTGGAAACGAAAGCTTCAACCTAGAAGAATAAAATTTGGGCAGCCAAGTGGGATTAGTGAACTCATCATTACCACCAAGTATCATCAAGATTTGGTGAAAAAATGTTTGCTGAGATTTCAGCAAACTAGTAGTTTTTTGGAAGCATGGCAACCCCTTTCAAACGAAAGTGTTTTTCGCCAGTCTCTGCATGGGGTACTTCAAGAGGAAACAAACCATAGAGACAGAACTTAGAACTACATCATTTGGTCAAGTTTCAAGGAGCTAGCACAAACCGTGTTTGATTTAGAGTTTCAAACACATCTATCTATATAGAAGAAAACAGAGTGAAACCTAAAAATTCAAAGTGTTACTGGAAACGAACGCTTGAACCTAGAAGAGTGAAAATTGGGCAGCCAAGTGGGCTTAGTGAACTGATCATTACCACCAAGTATCATCAAGTTTTGGTAAAAAAATGTTTGCTGAGATTTCAGCAAACTAGTAGTTTTTTGGAAGGTTGGCAACCCCTTTAAAACGAAAGTGTTTTTCGCCAGTCTCTGCATGGGGTACTTCAAGAGGAAACAAACCATAGAGAGAGAACTTAGAACTACTTCATTTGGTCAAGTTTCAAGGAGCTAGCACAAACCGTGTTTGATTTAGAGTTTCAAACACATGTATCTATATAGCAGAAAACAGAGTGAAACCTAAAAATTCAAAGTGTTACTGGAAACGAACGCTTGAACCTACAAGAGTGAAAATTGGGCCGCCAAGTGGGCTTAGTGAACTGATCATTACCACCAAGTATCATCAAGATTTTTGAAAAAATGTTTGCTGAGATTTCAGCAAACTAGTAGTTTTTTGGAAGCTTGGCAACCCCTTTCAAACGAAAGTGTTTTTCGCCAGTCTCTGCATGGGGTACTTCAAGAGGAAACAAACCATAGAGATAGAACTTAGAACTACTTGATTTGGTCAAGTTTCAAGGAGCTAGCACAAACCGTGTTTGATTTAGAATTCCAAACACAGCTATCTATGTTGGAGAAAACAGAGTGAAACCTAAAAATTCAAACAGTCACTGGAAACGAAAGCATCAACCTAGAAGAATAAAATTTGGGCAGCCAAGTGGGATTAGTGAACTGATCATTACCACCAAGTATCATAAAGATTTGGGGAAAAAATGTTTGCTGAGATTTCAGCAAACTTGTAGTTTTTTGGAAGCTTGGCAACCCCTTTCAAACGAAAGTGTTTTTCGCCAGTCTCTGCATGGGGTACTTCAAGAGGAAAAAAACCATAGAGATAGAATTAGAACTACTTCATTTGGTCAAGTTTCAAGGAGCTAGCACAAACCGTGTTTGATTTAGAGTTACAAAGACATCTATCTATATAGCAGAAAACAGAGTGAAACCTAAAATTTCAAAGTGTTACTGGAAACGAACGCTTGAACCTAGAAGAGTAAAAATTGGGCAGCCAAGTGGGCTCAGTGAACTGATCATTACCACCAAGTATCATCAAGATTTGGTGAAAAAATGTTTGCTGAGATTTCAGCAAACTAGTAGTTTTTTGGAAGCTTGGCAACCCCTTTCAAACGAAAGTGTTCTTCGCCAGTCTCTGCATGGGGTACTTCAAGAGGAAACAAACCATAGAGATAGAACTTAGAACTACTTCATTTGGTCAAGTTTCAAGGAGCTAGCACAAACCGTGTTTGATTTAGAGTTTCAACACATCTATCTATATAGCAGAAAACAGAGTGAAACCTAAAAATTCAAAGTGTTACTGGAAACGAACGCTTGAACCTAGAAGAGTGAAAATAGGGCAGCCAAGTGGGTTTAGTGAACTGATCATTACCACCAACTATCATCAAGATTTGGTGAAAAAATGTTTGCTGAGATTTCAGCAAACTAGTAGTTTTTTGGAAGCTTGGCAACCCCTTTAAAACGAAAGTGTTTTTCGCCAGTCTCTGCATGGGGTACTTCAAGAGGAAACAAACCATAGAGATAGAACTTAGAACCACTTCATTTGGTCAAGTTTCAAGGAGCTAGCACAAACCGTGTTTGATTTAGAGTTTCAAACACATCTATCTATATAGCAGAAAACAGAGTGAAACCTAAAAATTTAAAGTCTTACTGGAAACGAACGCTTGAACCTACAAGAGTGAAAATTGGGCAGCCAAGTGGGCTTAGTGAACTGATCATTACCACCAAGTATCATCAAGATTTGGTGAAAAAATGTTTGTTGAGATTTCAGCAAACTAGTAGTTTTTTGGAAGCATGGCAACCCCTTTCAAACGAAAGTGTTTTTCTCCAGTTTCTGCATGGGGTACTTCAAGAGGAAAAAAACAATAGAGATAGAACTTAGAACTACTTCATTTTGTCAAGTTTCAAGGAGCTAGCACAAACCGTGTTTGATTTAAATTTTCAAACACATCTATCTATATAGCAGAAAACAGAGTGAAACCTAAAAATTCAAAGTGTTACTGGAAACGAACGCTTGAACCTAGAAGAGTGAAAATTGGGCAGCCAAGTGGGCTTAGTGAACTGATCATTACCACCAACTATCATCAAGATTTGGTGAAAAAATGTTTGCTGAGATTTCAGCAAACGAGTAGTTTTTTGGAAGCTTGGCAACCCCTTTCAAACGAATGTGTTCTTCGCCAGTCTCTGCATGGGGTACTTCAAGAGGAAACAAACCATAGAGATAGAACTTAGAACTACTTCATTTTGTCAAGTTTCACGGAGCTAGCACAAACCGTGTTTGATTTAGAGTTTCAAACACATCTATCTATATAGCAGAAAACAGAGTGAAACCTAAAAATTCAAACTGTTACTGGAAATGAACGCTTGAACCTAGAAGAGTGAAAGTTGGGCAGCCAAGTGGGATTAGTGAACTGATCATTACCACCAAGTATCATCAAGATTTGGTGAAAAAATGTTTGCTGAGATTTCAGCAAACTAGTAGTTTTTTGGAAGCTTGGCAACCCCTTTCAAACGAAAGTGTTTTTCGCCAGTCTCTGCATGGGGTACTTCAAGAGGAAACAAACCATAGAGATAGAACTTAGAACTACTTCATTTGGTCAAGTTTCAAGGAGCTAGCACAAACCGTGTTTGATTTAGAGTTTCAACACATCTATCTATATAGCAGAAAACAGAGTGAAACCTAAAAATTCAAAGTGTTACTGGAAACGAACGCTTGAACCTAGAAGAGTGAAAATTGGGCAGCCAAGTGGGCTTAGTGAACTGATCATTACCACCAAGTATCATCAAGATTTGGTGAAAAAATGTTTGCTGAGATTTCAGCAAACCAGTAGTTTTTTGGAAGCTTGGCAACCCCTTTCAAACGAAAGCGTTCTTCGCCAGTCTCTGCATGGGGTACTTCAAGAGGAAACAAACCATAGAGATAGAACTTAGAACTACTTCATTTGGTCAAGCGGAGCTAGCACAAACCGTGTTTGATTTAGAGTTTCAAACACATCTATCTATATAGCAGAAAACAGAGTGAAACCTAAAAATTCAAACTCTTACTGGAAACGAACGCTTGAACCTAGAAGAGTGAAAGTTGGGCAGCCAAGTGGGATTAGTGAACTGATCATTACCACCAAGTATCATCAAGATTTGGTGAAAAAATGTTTGCTGAGATTTCAGCAAACTAGTAGTTTTTTGGAAGCTTGGCAACCCCTTCAAACGAAAGTGTTTTTCGCCAGTCTCTGCATGGGGTACTTCAAGAGGAAACAAACCATCGAGATAGAACTTAGAACTACTTTCATTTTGTCAAGTTTCAAGGAGCTAGCACAAACCGTGTTGATTTAGAGTTTCAAACACATCTATCTATATAGCAGAAAACAGAGTGAAACCTAAAAATTGAAAGTGTTACTGGAAACGAACGCTTGAACCTAGAAGAGTGAAAACTGGGCAGCCAAGTGGCTTAGTGAACTGATCATTACCACCAAGTATCATCAAGATTTGGTGAAAAAATGTTTGCTGAGATTTCAGCAAACTAATAGTTTTTTGGAAGCATGGCAACCCCTTTCAAATGAAAGTGTTTTTCTCCAGTTTCTGCATGGGGTACTTCAAGAGGAAACAAACCATAGAGATAGAACTTAGAACTACTTCATTTTGTCAAGTTTCAAGGAGCTAGCACAAACCGTGTTTGATTTAGAGTTTCAAACACATCTATCTATATAGCAGAAAACAGAGTGAAACCTAAAAATTCAAAGTGTTACTGGAAACGAACGCTTGAACCTAGAAGAGTGAAAATTGGGCAGCCAAGTGGGCTTAGTGAACTGATCATTACCACCAAGTATCATCAAGATTTGGTGAAAAAATATTTGCTGAGATTTCAGCAAACGAGTAGGTTTTTGGAAGCTTGGCAACTCCTTTCAAACGAATGTGTTCTTCGCCAGTCTCTGCATGGGGTACTTCAAGAGGAAACAAACCATAGAGATAGAACTTAGAACTACTTCATTTTGTCAAGTTCACGGAGCTAGCACAAACCGTGTTTGATTTAGAGTTTCAAACACATCTATCTATATAGCAGAAAACAGAGTGAAACCTAAAAATTCAAACTGTTACTGGAAATGAACGCTTGAACCTAGAAGAGTGAATGTCGTGCAGCCAAGTGGGATTAGTGAACTGATCATTACCACCAAGTATCATCAAGATTTGGTGAAAAAATGTTTGCTGAGATTTCAGCAAACTAGTAGTTTTGGAAGCATGGCAACCCCTTTCAAACGAAAGTGTTTTTCGCCAGTTTCTGCATGGGGTACTTCAAGAGGAAACAAACCATAGAGATAGAACTTAGAACTACTTCATTTTGTCAAGTTTCAAGGAGCTAGCACAAACCGTGTTTGATTTAGAGTTTCAAACACATCTATCTATATAACAGAAAACAGAGTGAAACCTAAAAATTCAAAGTGTTACTGGAAACGAACGCTTGAACCTAGAAGAGTGAAAATTAGGCAGCCAAGTGGGCTTAGTGAACTGATAATTTCCACCAAGTGTCATCAAGATTTGGTGAGAAAATGTTTGCTGAGATTTCAGCAAACGAGTAGTTTTTTGGAAGCTTGGCAACCCCTTTCAAACGAAAGTGTTCTTCGCCAGTCTCTGCATGGGGTACTTCAAGAGGAAACAAACCATAGAGATAGAACTTAGAACTACTTCATTTTGTCAAGTTTCACGGAGCTAGCACAAACCGTGTTTGATTTAGAGTTTCAAACACATCTATCTATATAGCAGAAAACAGAGTGAAACTAAAAATTCAAACTGTTACTGGAAACGAACGCTTGAACCTAGAAGATTGAAAGTTGGGCAGCCAAGTGGAATTAGTGAACTGATCATTACCACCAAGTATCATCAAGATTTGGTGAAAAAATGTTTGCTGAGATTTCAGCAAACTAGTAGTTTTTTGGAAGCTTTTCAACCCTTTCAAACGAAAGTGTTTTTCGCCAGTCTCTGCATGGAGTACTTCAAGAGGAAACAAACCGTAGATATAGAACTTAGAACTACTTCATTTGGTCAAGTTTCAAGGAGCTAGCACAAACCGTGTTTGATTTAGAGTTTCAAACACATCTATCTATATAGCAGAAAACAGAGTGAAACCTAAAAATTCAAACTGTTACTGGAAACGAACTCTTGAACCTAGAAGAGTGAAAGTTGGGCAGCCAAGTGGGATTAGTGAACTGATCATTACCACCAAGTATCATCAAGATTTGGTGAAAAAATGTTTGCTGAGATTTCAGCAAACTAGTAGTTTTTTGGAAGGTTGGCAACCCCTTTAAAACGAAAGTGTTTTTCGCAGTCTCTGCATGGGGTACTTCAAGAGGAAACAAACCATAGAGATAGAACTTAGAACTACTTCATTTGGTCAAGTTTCAAGGAGCTAGCACAAACCGTGTTTGATTTAGAGTTTCAAACACATCTATCTATATAGCAGAAAACAGAGTGAAACCTAAAAATTCAAAGTGTTACTGGAAACGAACGCTTGAACCTACACGATTGAAAATTGGGCAGCCAAGTGGGCTTAGTGAACTGATCATTACCACCAAGTATCATCAAGATTTGGTGGAAAAATGTTTGCTGAGATTTCAGCAAACTAGTAGTTTTTGGAAGGTTGGCAACCCCTTTAAAACGAAAGTGTTTTTCGCCAGTCTCTGCATGGGGTACTTCAAGAGGAAACAAACCATAGAGATAGAACTTAGAACTACTTCATTTGGTCAAGTTTCAAGGAGCTAGCACAAACCGTGTTTGATTTAGAGTTTCAAACACATCTATCTATATAGCAGAAAACAGAGTGAAACCTAAAATTCAAAGTGTTACTGGAAACGAATGCTTGAACCTAGAAGAGTGAAAATTGGGCAGCCAAGTGGGCTTAGTGAACTGATCATTACCACCAAGTATCATCAAGATTTGTGAAAAAATGTTTGCTGAGATTTCAGCAAACGAGTAGTTTTTTGGAAGATTGGCAACCCCTTTCAACGAAAGTGTTCTTCGCCAGTCTCTGCATGGGGTACTTCAAGAGGAAACAAACCATAGAGATAGAACATAGAACTACTTCATTTGGTCAAGTTTCACGGAGCTAGCACAAACCGTGTTTGATTTAGAGTTTCAAACACATCTATCTATATAGCAGAAAACAGAGTGAAACCTAAAAATTCAAACTGTTACTGGAAACGAACGCTTGAACCTAGAAGAGTGAAAGTTGGGCAGCCAAGTGGGATTAGTGAACTGATCATGACCACCAAGTATCATCAAGATTTGGTGAAAAAATGTTTGCTGAGATTTCAGCAAACGAGAAGTTTTTGCAAGCATGGCAACCCTTTTCAAACGAAAGTGTTTTTCGCCAGTTTCTGCATGGGGTACTTCAAGAGGAAAAAAAACATAGAGATAGAACTAACAACTACTTCATTTTGTCAAGTTTCAAGGAGCTAGCACAAACCGTGTTTGATTTAGAGTTTCAAACACATCTATCTATATAGCAGAAAACAGAGTGAAACCTAAAATTTCAAAGTGTTACTGGAAACGGAACGCTTGAACCTAGAAGAGTAAAAATTGGGCAGCCAAGTGGGCTTAGTGAACTGATCATTACCACCAAGTATCATCAAGTTTTGGTGAAAAAATGTTTGCTGAGATTTCAGCAAACTAGTAGTTTTTTGGAAGCTTGGCAACCCCTTTCAAACGAAAGTGTTTTTCGCCAGTCTCTGCATGGGGTACTTAAAGAGGAAACAAACCATAGAGATAGAACTTAGAACTACTTCATTTGGTCAAGTTTCAAGGAGCTAGCACAAACCGTGTTTGATTTAGAGTTTCAACACATCTTTCTATATAGCAGAAAACAGAGTGAAACCTAAAAATTCAAAGTGTTACTGGAAACGAACGCTTGAAAATAGAAGAGTGAAAATTGGGCAGCCAAGTGGGCTTAGTGAACTGATCATTACCACCAAGTATCATCAAGATTTGGTGAAAAAATGTTTGCGGGATTTCAGCAAACGAGTAGTTTTTGGAAGCTTGGCAACCCCTTTCAAACGAAAGTGTTTCTTCGCCAGTCTCTGCATGGGGTACTTCAAGATGAAACAAACCATAGAGATAGAACTTAGAACTACTTCATTTTGTCAAGTTTCAAGGAGCTAGCACAAACCGTGTTTGATTTAGAGTTTCAAACACATATATCTATATAGCAGAAAACAGAGTGAAACCTAAAAATTCAAACTGTTACTGGAAACGAACGCTTGAACCTAGAAGAGTGAAAGTTGGACAGCCAAGTGGGATTAGTGAACTGATCATTACCACCAAGTATCATCAAGATTTGGTGAAAAAATGTTTGCTGAGATTTCAGCAAACTAGTAGTTTTTTGGAAGCATGGCAACCCCTTTCAAACCAAAGTGTTTTTCGCCAGTTTCTGCATGGGGCACTTCAAGAGGAAACAAACCATAGAGATAGAACTTAGAACTACTTCATTTGGTCAAGTTCAAGGAGCTAGCACAAACCGTGTTTGATTTACAGTTTCAAACACATCTATCTATATAGCAGAAAACAGAATGAAACCTAAAAATTCAAAGTGTTACTGGAACGAACGCTTGAACCTACAAGAGTGAAAATTGGGCAGCCAAGTGGGCTTAGTGAACTGATCATTACCACCAAGTATCATCAAGATTTGGTGAAAAAATGTTTGCTGAGATTTCAGCAAACGAGTAGTTTTTTGGAAGCTTGGCAACCCTTTAAAACGAAAGTGTTTTTTCGCCAGTCTCTGCATGGGGTACTTCAAGAGGAAACAAACCATAGAGATAGAACTTAGAACTACTTCATTTGGTCAAGTTTCAAGGAGCTATCACAAACCGTGTTTGATTTAGAGTTTCAAACACATCTATCTATATAGCAGAAAACAGAGTGAAACCTAAAAATTCAAAGTGTTACTGGAAACGAACGCTTGAACCTACAAGAGTGAAAATTGGGCAGCCAAGTGGGCTTAGTGAACTGATCATTACCACCAAGTATCATCAAGATATGGTGAAAAAATGTTTGCTGAGATTTCAGCAAACGAGTAGTTTTTTGGAAGCTTGGCAACCCCTTTCAAACGAAAGCGTTCTTCGCCAGTCTCTGCTTGGGGTACTTCAAGAGGAAACAAACCATAGAGATAGAACTTAGAACTACTTCATTTTGTCAAGTTTCACGGAGCTAGCACAAACCGTGTTTGATTTAGTGTTCAAACACATCTATCTATATAGCAGAAAACAGAGTAAAACCTAAAAATTCACACTGTTACTGGAAACGAACGCTTGAACCTAGAAGAGTGAAAGTTGGCCAGCCAAGTGGGCTTAGTGAACTGATCATTACCACCAAGTATCATCAAGTTTTGGTGAAAAAATGTTTGCTGAGATTTCAGCAAACTAGTAGTTTTTTGGAAGCTTGGCAACCCCTTTCAAACGAACGTGTTTTTCGCCAGTCTCTGCATGGGGTACTTCAAGAGGAAACAAACCATAGAGATAGAACTTAGAACTACTTCATGTTGTCAAGTTTCAAGGAGCTAGCACAAACCGTGTTTGATTTAGAGTTCAAACACATCTATCTATATAGCAGAAAACAGAGTGAAACCTAAAAATTCAAAGTGTTACTGGAAACGAACGCTTGAACCTAGAAGAGTGAAAGTTGGGCAGCCAAGTGGGATTAGTGAACTGATCATTACCACCAAGTATCATCAAGATTTGGTGAAAAATGTTTGCTGAGATTTCAGCAAACTAGTAGTTTTTTGGAAGCATGGCAACCCCTTTCAAACGAAAGTGTTTTTCGCCAGTTTCTGCATGGGGTACTTCAAGAGGAAACACACCATAGAGATAGAACTTAGAACTACTTCATTTGGTCAAGTTTCAAGGAGCTAGCACAAACCGTGTTTGATTTAGAGTTTCAAACACATCTATCTATATAGCAGAAAACAGAGTGAAACCTAAAAATTCAAACTGTTACTGGAAACGAACGCTTGAACCCAGAAGAGTGAAAGTTGGGCAGCCAAGTGGGCTTAGTGAACTGATCATTACCACCAAGTATCATCAAGTTTTGGTGAAAAAATGTTTGCTAAGATTTCAGCAAACTAGTAGTTTTTTGGAAGGTTGGCAACCCTTTAAAACGAAAGTGTTTTTCGCCAGTCTCTGCATGGGGTACTTCAAGAGGAAACAAACCATAGAGATAGAACTTAGAACTACTTCATTTGGTCAAGTTTCAAGGAGCTAGCACAAACCGTGTTTGATTTAGAGTTTCAAACACATCTATCTATATAGCAGAAAACAGAGTGAAACCTAAAAATTCAAAGTGTTACTGGAAACGAACGCTTGAACCTACACGATTGAAAATTGGGCAGCCAAGTGGGCTTAGTGAACTGATCATTACCACCAAGTATCATCAAGATTTGGTGGAAAAATGTTTGCTGAGATTTCAGCAAACTAGTAGTTTTTTGGAAGGTTGGCAACCCCTTTTAAAACGAAAGTGTTTTTCGCCAGTCTCTGCATGGGGTACTTCAAGAGGGAAACAAACCATAGAGATAGAACTTAGAACTACTTCATTTTGTAAAGTTTCACGGAGCTAGCACAAACCGTGTTTGATTTAGAGTTTCAAACACATCTATCTATATAGCAGAAAACAGAGTGAAACCTAAAAATTCAAAGTGTTACTGGAAATGAACGCTTGAACCTAGAAGAGTGAAAATTGGGCAGCCAAGTGGGATTAGTGAACTGATCATTACCACCAAGTATCATCAAGATTTGGTGAAAAAATGTTTGCTGAGATTTCAGCAAACGAGTAGATTTTTGGAAGCTTGGCAACCCCTTTCAAACGAATGTGTTCTTCGCCAGTCTCTGCATGGGGTACTTCAAGAGGAAACAAACCATAGAGATAGAACTTAGAACTACTTCATTTTGTAAAGTTTCACGGAGCTAGCACAAACCGTGTTTGATTTAGAGTTTCAAACACATCTATCTATATAGCAGAAAACAGAGTGAAACCTAAAAATTCAAACTGTTACTGGAAACGAACGCTTGAACCTAGAAGAGTGAAAGTCGGGCAGCAAGTGGGATTAGTGAACTGATCATTACCACCAAGTATCATCAAGATTTGGTGAAAAAATATTTGCTGAGATTTCAGCAAACTAGTAGTGTTTTGGAAGCATGGCAACCCCTTTCAAACGAAAGTGTTTTTCGCCAGTTTCTGCATGGGGTACTTCAAGAGGAAACAAACCATAGAGATAGAACTTAGAACTACTTCATTTGTCAAGTTTCAAGGAGCTAGCACAAACCGTGTTTGATTTAGAGTTTCAAACACATCTATCTATATAACAGAAAACAGAGTGAAACCTAAAAATTCAAAGTGTTACTGGAAACGAACGCTTAAACCTAGACAGAGTGAAAATTGGGCAGCCAAGTGGGCTTAGTGAACTGATCATTACCACCAAGTATCATCAAGATTTGGTGAGAAAATGTTTGCTGAGATTTCAGCAAACGAGTAGTTTTTGGAAGCTTGGCAACCCCTTTCAAACGAAAGTGTTCTTCGCCAGTCTCTGCATGGGGTACTTCAAGAGGAAACAAACCATAGAGATAGAACTTAGAACTACTTCATTTTGTCAAGTTTCACGGAGCTAGCACAAACCGTGTTTGATTTAGAGTTTCAAACACATCTATCTATATAGCAGAAAACAGAGTGAAACCTAAAAATTCAAACTGTTACTGGAAACGAACGCTTGAACCTAGAAGATTGAAAGTTGGGCAGCCAAGTGGGGATTAGTGAACTGATCATTACCACCAAGTATCATCAAGATTTGGTGAAAAAATGTTTGCTGAGATTTCAGCAAACTAGTAGTTTTTTGGAAGCTTGGCAACCCCTTTCAAACGAAAGTGTTTTTCGCCAGTCTCTGCATGGGGTACTTCAAGAGGAAACAAACCATAGAGATAGAACTTAGAACTACTTCATTTGGTCAAGTTTCAAGGAGCTAGCACAAACCGTGTTGATTTAGAGTTTCAAACACATCTATCTATATAGCAGAAAACAGAGTGAAACCTAAAAATTTAAAGTGTTACTGGAAACGAACGCTTGAACCTACAAGAGTGAAAATTGGGCAGCCAAGTGGGCTTAGTGAACTGATCATTACCACCAAGTATCATCAAGATTTGGTGAAAAAATGTTTGCTGAGATTTCAGCAAACTAGTAGTTTTTTGGAAGCATGGCAACCCCTTTCAACGAAAGTGTTTTCGCCAGTTTCTGCATGGGGTACTTCAAGAGGAAAAAAAACATAGAGATAGAACTTAGAACTACTTCATTTTGTCAAGTTTCAAGGAGCTAGCACAAACCGTGTTTGATTTAGAGTTTCAAACACATCTATATATAACAGAAAACAGAGTGAAACCTAAAAATTCAAAGTGTTACTGGAAACGAACGCTTGAACCTAGAAGAGTGAAAATTGGGCAGCCAAGTGGGCTTAGTGAACTGATCATTACACCAAGTATCATCAAGATTTGGTGAGAAAATGTTTGCTGAGATTTCAGCAAACGAGTAGTTTTTTGGAAGCTTGGCAACCCCTTTCAAACGAAAGTGTTCTTCGCCAGTCTCTGCATGGGGTACTTCAAGAGGAAACAAACCATAGAGATAGAACTTAGAACTACTTCATTTTGTCAAGTTCACGGAGCTAGCACAAACCGTGTTTGATTTAGAGTTTCAAACACATCTATCTATATAGCAGAAAACAGAGTGAAACCTAAAAATTCAAACTGTTACTGGAAACGAACGCTTGAACCTAGAAGATTGAAAGTTGGGCAGCCAAGTGGGATTAGTGAACTGATCATTACCACCAAGTATCATCAAGATTTGGTGAAAAAATGTTTGCTGAGATTTCAGCAAACTAGTAGTTTTTTGGAAGCTTGGCAACCCCTTTCAAACGAAAGTGTTTTTCGCCAGTCTCTGCATGGGGTACTTCAAGAGGAAACAAACCATAGAGATAGAACTTAGAACTACTTCATTTGGTCAAGTTTCAGGAGCTAGCACCAAACCGTGTTTGATTTAGAGTTTCAAACACATCTATCTATATAACAGAAAACAGAGTGAAACCTAAAAATTCAAAGTGTTACTGGAAACGAACGCTTGAACCTAGAAGAGTGAAAATTGGGCAGCCAAGTGGGCTTAGTGAACTGATCATTACCACCAAGTATCATCAAGATTTGGTGAGAAAATGTTTGCTGAGATTTCAGCAAACGAGTAGTTTTTTGGAAGCTTGGCAACCCCTTTCAAACGAAAGTGGTTCTTCGCCAGTCTCTGCATGGGGTACTTCAAGCAGGAAACAAACCATAGAGATAGAACTTAGAACTACTTCATTTTGTCAAGTTTCACGGAGCTAGCACAAACCGTGTTTGATTTAGAGTTTCAACACATCTATCTATATAGCAGAAAACAGAGTGAAACCTAAAAATTCAAATGTTACTGGAAACGAACGCTTGAACCTAGAAGATTGAAAGTTGGGCAGCCAAGTGGGATTAGTGAACTGATCATTACCACCAAGTATCATCAAGATTTGGTGAAAAATGTTTGCTGAGATTTCAGCAAACTAGTAGTTTTTTGGAAGCTTGGCAACCCTTTCAAACGAAAGTGTTTTTCGCCAGTCTCTGCATGGGGTACTTCAAGAGGAAACAAACCATAGAGATAGAACTTAGAACTACTTCATTTGGTCAAGTTTCAAGGAGCTAGCACAAACCGTGTTTGATTTAGAGTTTCAAACACATCTATCTATATAGCAGAAAACAGAGTGAAACCTAAAAATTTAAAGTGTTACTGGAAACGAACGCTTGAACCTACAAGAGTGAAAATTGGGCAGCCAAGTGGGCTTAGTGAACTGATCATTACCACCAAGTATCATCAAGATTTGGTGAAAAAATGTTTGCTGAGATTTCAGCAAACTAGTAGTTTTTTGGAAGCATGGCAACCCCTTTCAAACGAAAGTGTTTTTCGCCAGTTTCTGCATGGGGTACTTCAAGAGGAAAAAAAACATAGAGATAGAACTTAGAACTACTTCATTTTGTCAAGTTTCAAGGAGCTAGCACAAACCGTGTTTGATTTAGAGTTTCAAACACATCTATCTATATAACAGAAAACAGAGTGAAACCTAAAAATTCAAAGTGTTACTGGAAACGAACGCTTGAACCTAGAAGAGTGAAAATTGGGCAGCCAAGTGGGCTTAGTGAACTGATCATTACCACCAAGTATCATCAAGATTTGGTGAAAAAATGTTTGCTGAGATTTCAGCAAACTAGTAGTTTTTTGGAAGCTTGGCAACCCCTTTAAAACGAAAGTGTTTTTCGACAGTCTCTGCATGGGGTACTTCAAGAGGAAACAAACCATAGAGATAGAACTTAGAACTACTTCATTTGGTCAAGTTTCAAGGAGCTAGCACAAACCGTGTTTGATTTAGAGTTTCAAACACATCTATCTATATAGCAGAAAACAGAGTGAAACCTAAAAATTCAAAGTGTTACTGGAAACGAACGCTTGAACCT
The DNA here is from genome assembly GCF_048772815.1 of Callospermophilus lateralis. Classification (NCBI taxonomy): domain Eukaryota; kingdom Metazoa; phylum Chordata; class Mammalia; order Rodentia; family Sciuridae; genus Callospermophilus; species Callospermophilus lateralis. Next base: position 51,908 of record NW_027515907.1, read on the forward strand.
ACAAGAGTGAAAATTGGGCAGCCAAGTGGGCTTAGTGAACTGATCATTACCACCAAGTATCATCAAGATTTGGTGAAAAAATGTTTGCTGAGATTTCAGCAAACTAGTAGTTTTTTGGAAGCTTGGCAACCCCTTTCAAACGAAAGTGTTCTTTGCCAGTCTCTGCATGGGGTACTTCAAGAGAAAACAAACCATAGAGATAGAACTTAGAACTACTTCATTTTGTCAAGTTTCACGGAGCTAGCAAAAACCGTGTTTGATTTAGAGTTTCAAACACATCTATCTATATAGCAGAAAACAGAGTGAAACCTAAAAATTCAAACTGTTACTGGAAACGAACGCTTGAACCTAGAAGAGTGAAAGTCGGGCAGCCAAGTCGGATTAGTGAACTGATCATTACCACCAAGTATCATCAAGATTTTTTGAAAAAATTTTTGCTGAGATTTCAGCAAACTAGTAGTTTTTTGGAAGCATGGCAACCACTTTCAAACGAAAGTGTTTTTCGCCAGTTTCTGCATGGGGTACTTCAAGAGGAAACAAACCATAGAGATAGAACTTAGAACTACTTCATTTTGTCAAGTTTCAAGGAGCTAGCACAAACCGTGTTTGATTTAGAGTTTCAAACACATCTATCTATATAACAGAAAACAGAGTGAAACCTAAAAATTCAAAGTGTTACTGGAAACGAACGCTTGAACCTAGAAGAGTGAAAATTAGGCAGCCAAGTGGGCTTAGTGAACTGATCATTACCACCAAGTATCATCAAGTTTTGGTGAGAAAATGTTTGCTGAGATTTCAGCAAACGAGTAGTTTTTTGGAAGATTGGCAACCCCTTTCAAACGAAAGTGTTCTTCGCCAGTCTCTGCATGGGGTACTTCAAGAGGAAACAAACCATAGAGATAGAACTTAGAACTACTTCATTTTGTCAAGTTTCACGGAGCTAGCACAAACCGTGTTTGATTTAGAGTTTCAAACACATCTATCTATATAGCAGAAAACAGAGTGAAACCTAAAAATTCAAACTGTTACTGGAAACGAACGCTTGAACCTAGAAGAGTGAAAGTTGGGCAGCCAAGTGGGATTAGTGAACTGATCATTACCACCAAGTATCATCAAGATTTGGTGAAAAAATGTTTGCTGAGATTTCAGCAAACTAGTAGTTTTTTGGAAGCATGGCAACCCCTTTCAAAGGAAAGTGTTTTTCGCCAGTTTCTGCATGGGGTACTTCAAGAGGAAACAAACCATAGAGATAGAACTTAGAACTACTTCATTTTGTCAAGTTTCAAGGAGCTAGCACAAACCGTGTTTGATTTAGAGTTTCAAACACATCTATCTATATAGCAGAAAACAGAGTGAAACCTAAAAATTCAAACTGTTACTGGAAACGAACGCTTGAACCTAGAAGAGTGAAAGTTGGGCAGCCAAGTGGGACTAGTGAACTGATCATTACCACCAAGTATCATCAAGATTTGGTGAAAAAATGTTTGCTGAGATTTCAGCAAACTAGTAGTTTTTTGGAAGCATGGCAACCCCTTTCAAACGAAAGTGTTTTTCGCCAGTTTCTGCATGGGGTACTTCAAGAGGAAACAAACCATAGAGATAGAACTTAGAACTACTTCATTTTGTCAAGTTTCAAGGAGCTAGCACAAACCGTGTTTGATTTAGAGTTTCAAACACATCTATCTATATAACAGAAAACAGAGTGAAACCTAAAAATTCAAAGTGTTACTGGAAACGAACGCTTGAACCTAGAAGAGTGAAAATTGGGCAGCCAAGTGGGCTTAGTGAACTGATCATTACCACCAAGTATCATCAAGATTTGGTGAAAAAATGTTTGCTGAGATTTCAGCAAACTAGTAGTTTTTTGGAAGCATGGGAACCCCTTTCAAATGAAAGTGTTTTTCTCCAGTTTCTGCGTGGGGTACTTCAAGAGGAAACAAACCATAGAGATAGAACTTAGAACTACTTCATTTTGTCAAGTTTCACGGAGCTAGCACAAACCGTGTTTGATTTAGAGTTTCAAACACATCTATCTATATAGCAGAAAACAGAGTGAAACCTAAAAATTCAAACTGTTACTGGAAACGAACGCTTGAACCTAGAAGATTGAAAGTTGGGCAGCCAAGTGGGATTAGTGAACTGATCATTACCACCAAGTATCATCAAGATTTGGTGAAAAAATGTTTGCTGAGATTTCAGCAAACTAGTAGTTTTTTGGAAGCTTGGCAACCCCTTTAAAACGAAAGTGTTTTTCGTCAGTCTCTGCATGGGGTACTTCAAGAGGAAACAAACCATAGAGATAGAACTTAGAACTACTTCATTTGGTCAAGTTTCAGGGAGCTAGCACAAACCGTGTTTGATTTAGAGTTTCAACACATCTATCTATATAGCAGAAAACAGAGTGAAACCTAAAAATTCAAAGTGTTACTGGAAACGAACGCTTGAACCTAGAAGAGTGAAAATAGGGCAGCCAAGTGGGTTTAGTGAACTGATCATTACCACCAAGTATCATCAAGATTTGGTGAAAAAATGTTTGCTGAGATTTCAGCAAACTAGTAGTTTTTTGGAAGCTTGGCAACCCCTTTAAAACGAAAGTGTTTTTCGCCAGTCTCTGCATGGGGTACTTCAAGAGGAAACAAACCATAGAGATAGAACTTAGAACTACTTCATTTTGTCAAGTTTCACGGAGCTAGCACAAACCGTGTTTGATTTAGAGTTTCAAACACATCTATCTATATAGCAGAAAACAGAGTGAAACCTAAAAATTCAAACTGTTACTGGAAACGAACGCTTGAACCTAGAAGAGTGAAAGTTGGGCAGCCAAGTGGGATTAGTGAACTGATCATTACCACCAAGTATCATCAAGATTTGGTGAAAAAATGTTTGCTGAGATTTCAGCAAACTAGTAGTTTTTTGGAAGCATGGCAACCCCTTTCAAAGGAAAGTGTTTTTCGCCAGTTTCTGCATGGGGTACTTCAAGAGGAAACAAACCATAGAGATAGAACTTAGAACTACTTCATTTTGTCAAGTTTCAAGGAGCTAGCACAAACCGTGTTTGATTTAGAGTTTCAAACACATCTATCTATATAGCAGAAAACAGAGTGAAACCTAAAAATTCAAACTGTTACTGGAAACGAACGCTTGAACCTAGAAGAGTGAAAGTTGGGCAGCCAAGTGGGACTAGTGAACTGATCATTACCACCAAGTATCATCAAGATTTGGTGAAAAAATGTTTGCTGAGATTTCAGCAAACTAGTAGTTTTTTGGAAGCATGGCAACCCCTTTCAAACGAAAGTGTTTTTCGCCAGTTTCTGCATGGGGTACTTCAAGAGGAAACAAACCATAGAGATAGAACTTAGAACTACTTCATTTTGTCAAGTTTCAAGGAGCTAGCACAAACCGTGTTTGATTTAGAGTTTCAAACACATCTATCTATATAACAGAAAACAGAGTGAAACCTAAAAATTCAAAGTGTTACTGGAAACGAACGCTTGAACCTAGAAGAGTGAAAATTGGGCAGCCAAGTGGGCTTAGTGAACTGATCATTACCACCAAGTATCATCAAGATTTGGTGAAAAAATGTTTGCTGAGATTTCAGCAAACTAGTAGTTTTTTGGAAGCATGGGAACCCCTTTCAAATGAAAGTGTTTTTCTCCAGTTTCTGCGTGGGGTACTTCAAGAGGAAACAAACCATAGAGATAGAACTTAGAACTACTTCATTTTGTCAAGTTTCACGGAGCTAGCACAAACCGTGTTTGATTTAGAGTTTCAAACACATCTATCTATATAGCAGAAAACAGAGTGAAACCTAAAAATTCAAACTGTTACTGGAAACGAACGCTTGAACCTAGAAGATTGAAAGTTGGGCAGCCAAGTGGGATTAGTGAACTGATCATTACCACCAAGTATCATCAAGATTTGGTGAAAAAATGTTTGCTGAGATTTCAGCAAACTAGTAGTTTTTTGGAAGCTTGGCAACCCCTTTCAAACGAAAGTGTTTTTCGCCAGTCTCTGCATGGGGTACTTCAAGAGGAAACAAACCATAGAGATAGAACTTAGAACTACTTCATTTGGTCAAGTTTCAAGGAGCTAGCACAAACCGTGTTTGATTTAGAGTTTCAAACACATCTATCTATATAGCAGAAAACAGAGTGAAACCTAAAAATTTAAAGTGTTACTGGAAACGAACGCTTGAACCTACAAGAGTGAAAATTGGGCAGCCAAGTGGGCTTAGTGAACTGATCATTACCACCAAGTATCATCAAGATTTGGTGAAAAAATGTTTGCTGAGATTTCAGCAAACTAGTAGTTTTTTGGAAGCATGGCAACCCCTTTCAAACGAAAGTGTTTTTCGCCAGTTTCTGCATGGGGTACTTCAAGAGGAAAAAAAACATAGAGATAGAACTTAGAACTACTTCATTTTGTCAAGTTTCAAGGAGCTAGCACAAACCGTGTTTGATTTAGAGTTTCAAACACATCTATATATAACAGAAAACAGAGTGAAACCTAAAAATTCAAAGTGTTACTGGAAACGAACGCTTGAACCTAGAAGAGTGAAAATTGGGCAGCCAAGTGGGCTTAGTGAACTGATCATTACCACCAAGTATCATCAAGATTTGGTGAGAAAATGTTTGCTGAGATTTCAGCAAACGAGTAGTTTTTTGGAAGCTTGGCAACCCCTTTCAAACGAAAGTGTTCTTCGCCAGTCTCTGCATGGGGTACTTCAAGAGGAAACAAACCATAGAGATAGAACTTAGAACTACTTCATTTTGTCAAGTTTCACGGAGCTAGCACAAACCGTGTTTGATTTAGAGTTTCAAACACATCTATCTATATAGCAGAAAACAGAGTGAAACCTAAAAATTCAAACTGTTACTGGAAACGAACGCTTGAACCTAGAAGATTGAAAGTTGGGCAGCCAAGTGGGATTAGTGAACTGATCATTACCACCAAGTATCATCAAGATTTGGTGAAAAAATGTTTGCTGAGATTTCAGCAAACTAGTAGTTTTTTGGAAGCTTGGCAACCCCTTTCAAACGAAAGTGTTTTTCGCCAGTCTCTGCATGGGGTACTTCAAGAGGAAACAAACCATAGAGATAGAACTTAGAACTACTTCATTTGGTCAAGTTTCAAGGAGCTAGCACAAACCGTGTTTGATTTAGAGTTTCAAACACATCTATCTATATAACAGAAAACAGAGTGAAACCTAAAAATTCAAAGTGTTACTGGAAACGAACGCTTGAACCTAGAAGAGTGAAAATTGGGCAGCCAAGTGGCTTAGTGAACTGATCATTACCACCAAGTATCATCAAGATTTGGTGAGAAAATGTTTGCTGAGATTTCAGCAAACGAGTAGTTTTTTGGAAGCTTGGCAACCCCTTTCAAACGAAAGTGTTCTTCGCCAGTCTCTGCATGGGGTACTTCAAGAGGAAACAAACCATAGAGATAGAACTTAGAACTACTTCATTTTGTCAAGTTTCACGGAGCTAGCACAAACCGTGTTTGATTTAGAGTTTCAAACACATCTATCTATATAGCAGAAAACAGAGTGAAACCTAAAAATTCAAACTGTTACTGGAAACGAACGCTTGAACCTAGAAGATTGAAAGGTTGGGCAGCCAAGTGGGATTAGTGAACTGATCATTACCACCAAGTATCATCAAGATTTGGTGAAAAAATGTTTGCTGAGATTTCAGCAAACTAGTAGTTTTTTGGAAGCTTGGCAACCCCTTTCAAACGAAAGTGTTTTTCGCCAGTCTCTGCATGGGGTACTTCAAGAGGAAACAAACCATAGAGATAGAACTTAGAACTACTTCATTTTGTCAAGTTTCACGGAGCTAGCACAAACCGTGTTTGATTTAGAGTTTCAAACACATCTATCTATATAGCAGAAAACAGAGTGAAACCTAAAAATTCAAACTGTTACTGGAAACGAACGCTTGAACCTAGAAGAGTGAAAGTCGGGCAGCCAAGTCGGATTAGTGAACTGATCATTACCACCAAGTATCATCAAGATTTTTTGAAAAAATTTTTGCTGAGATTTCAGCAAACTAGTAGTTTTTTGGAAGCATGGCAACCACTTTCAAACGAAAGTGTTTTTCGCCAGTTTCTGCATGGGGTACTTCAAGAGGAAACAAACCATAGAGATAGAACTTAGAACTACTTCATTTTGTCAAGTTTCAAGGAGCTAGCACAAACCGTGTTTGATTTAGAGTTTCAAACACATCTATCTATATAACAGAAAACAGAGTGAAACCTAAAAATTCAAAGTGTTACTGGAAACGAACGCTTGAACCTAGAAGAGTGAAAATTAGGCAGCCAAGTGGGCTTAGTGAACTGATCATTACCACCAAGTATCATCAAGTTTTGGTGAGAAAATGTTTGCTGAGATTTCAGCAAACGAGTAGTTTTTTGGAAGATTGGCAACCCCTTTCAAACGAAAGTGTTCTTCGCCAGTCTCTGCATGGGGTACTTCAAGAGGAAACAAACCATAGAGATAGAACTTAGAACTACTTCATTTTGTCAAGTTTCACGGAGCTAGCACAAACCGTGTTTGATTTAGAGTTTCAAACACATCTATCTATATAGCAGAAAACAGAGTGAAACCTAAAAATTCAAACTGTTACTGGAAACGAACGCTTGAACCTAGAAGAGTGAAAGTTGGGCAGCCAAGTGGGATTAGTGAACTGATCATTACCACCAAGTATCATCAAGATTTGGTGAAAAAATGTTTGCTGAGATTTCAGCAAACTAGTAGTTTTTTGGAAGCATGGCAACCCCTTTCAAAGGAAAGTGTTTTTCGCCAGTTTCTGCATGGGGTACTTCAAGAGGAAACAAACCATAGAGATAGAACTTAGAACTACTTCATTTTGTCAAGTTTCAAGGAGCTAGCACAAACCGTGTTTGATTTAGAGTTTCAAACACATCTATCTATATAGCAGAAAACAGAGTGAAACCTAAAAATTCAAACTGTTACTGGAAACGAACGCTTGAACCTAGAAGAGTGAAAGTTGGGCAGCCAAGTGGGACTAGTGAACTGATCATTACCACCAAGTATCATCAAGATTTGGTGAAAAAATGTTTGCTGAGATTTCAGCAAACTAGTAGTTTTTTGGAAGCATGGCAACCCCTTTCAAACGAAAGTGTTTTTCGCCAGTTTCTGCATGGGGTACTTCAAGAGGAAACAAACCATAGAGATAGAACTTAGAACTACTTCATTTTGTCAAGTTTCAAGGAGCTAGCACAAACCGTGTTTGATTTAGAGTTTCAAACACATCTATCTATATAACAGAAAACAGAGTGAAACCTAAAAATTCAAAGTGTTACTGGAAACGAACGCTTGAACCTAGAAGAGTGAAAATTGGGCAGCCAAGTGGGCTTAGTGAACTGATCATTACCACCAAGTATCATCAAGATTTGGTGAAAAAATGTTTGCTGAGATTTCAGCAAACTAGTAGTTTTTTGGAAGCATGGGAACCCCTTTCAAATGAAAGTGTTTTTCTCCAGTTTCTGCGTGGGGTACTTCAAGAGGAAACAAACCATAGAGATAGAACTTAGAACTACTTCATTTTGTCAAGTTTCACGGAGCTAGCACAAACCGTGTTTGATTTAGAGTTTCAAACACATCTATCTATATAGCAGAAAACAGAGTGAAACCTAAAAATTCAAACTGTTACTGGAAACGAACGCTTGAACCTAGAAGATTGAAAGTTGGGCAGCCAAGTGGGATTAGTGAACTGATCATTACCACCAAGTATCATCAAGATTTGGTGAAAAAATGTTTGCTGAGATTTCAGCAAAACTAGTAGTTTTTTGGAAGCTTGGCAACCCCTTTAAAACGAAAGTGTTTTTCGTCAGTCTCTGCATGGGGTACTTCAAGAGGAAACAAACCATAGAGATAGAACTTAGAACTACTTCATTTGGTCAAGTTTCAGGGAGCTAGCACAAACCGTGTTTGATTTAGAGTTTCAACACATCTATCTATATAGCAGAAAACAGAGTGAAACCTAAAAATTCAAAGTGTTACTGGAAACGAACGCTTGAACCTAGAAGAGTGAAAATAGGGCAGCCAAGTGGGTTTAGTGAACTGATCATTACCACCAAGTATCATCAAGATTTGGTGAAAAAATGTTTGCTGAGATTTCAGCAAACTAGTAGTTTTTTGGAAGCTTGGCAACCCCTTTAAAACGAAAGTGTTTTTCGCCAGTCTCTGCATGGGGTACTTCAAGAGGAAACAAACCATAGAGATAGAACTTAGAACTACTTCATTTTGTCAAGTTTCAAGGAGCTAGCACAAACCGTGTTTGATTTAGAGTTTCAAACACATCTATCTATATAGCAGAAAACAGAGTGAAACCTAAAAATTCAAAGTGTTACTGGAAACGAACGCTTAAACCGAGAAGAGTGAAAATTGGGCAGCCAAGTGGGCTTAGTGAACTGATCATTACCACCAAGTATCATCAAGATTGGTGAGAAAATGTTTGCTGAGATTTCAGCAAACGAGTAGTTTTTTGGAAGCTTGGCAACCCCTTTCAAACGAAAGTGTTCTTCGCCAGTCTCTGCATGGGGTACTTCAAGAGGAAACAAACCATAGAGATAGAACTTAGAACTACTTCATTTGGTCAAGTTTCACGGAGCTAGCACAAACCGTGTTTGATTTAGAGTTTCAAACACATCTATCTATATAGCAGAAAACAGAGTGAAACCTAAAAATTCAAACTGTTACTGGAAACGAACGCTTGAACCTAGAAGATTGAAAGTTGGGCAGCCAAGTGGGATTAGTGAACTGATCATTACCACCAAGTATCATCAAGATTTGGTGAAAAAATGTTTGCTGAGATTTCAGCAAACTAGTAGTTTTTTGGAAGCTTGGCAACCCCTTTAAAACGAAAGTGTTTTTCGTCAGTCTCTGCATGGGGTACTTCAAGAGGAAACAAACCATAGAGATAGAACTTAGAACTACTTCATTTGGTCAAGTTTCAGGGAGCTAGCACAAACCGTGTTTGATTTAGAGTTTCAACACATCTATCTATATAGCAGAAAACAGAGTGAAACCTAAAAATTCAAAGTGTTACTGGAAACGAACGCTTGAACCTAGAAGAGTGAAAATAGGGCAGCCAAGTGGGTTTAGTGAACTGATCATTACCACCAAGTATCATCAAGATTTGGTGAAAAAATGTTTGCTGAGATTTCAGCAAACTAGTAGTTTTTTGGAAGCTTGGCAACCCCTTTAAAACGAAAGTGTTTTTCGCCAGTCTCTGCATGGGGTACTTCAAGAGGAAACAAACCATAGAGATAGAACTTAGAACTACTTCATTTTGTCAAGTTTCAAGGAGCTAGCACAAACCGTGTTTGATTTAGAGTTTCAAACACATCTATCTATATAGCAGAAAACAGAGTGAAACCTAAAAATTCAAAGTGTTACTGGAAACGAACGCTTAAACCGAGAAGAGTGAAAATTGGGCAGCCAAGTGGGCTTAGTGAACTGATCATTACCACCAAGTATCATCAAGATTGGTGAGAAAATGTTTGCTGAGATTTCAGCAAACGAGTAGTTTTTTGGAAGCTTGGCAACCCCTTTCAAACGAAAGTGTTCTTCGCCAGTCTCTGCATGGGGTACTTCAAGAGGAAACAAACCATAGAGATAGAACTTAGAACTACTTCATTTGGTCAAGTTTCACGGAGCTAGCACAAACCGTGTTTGATTTAGAGTTTCAAACACATCTATCTATATAGCAGAAAACAGAGTGAAACCTAAAAATTCAAACTGTTACTGGAAACGAACGCTTGAACCTAGAAGATTGAAAGTTGGGCAGCCAAGTGGGATTAGTGAACTGATCATTACCACCAAGTATCATCAAGATTTGGTGAAAAAATGGTTGCTGAGATTTCAGCAAACTAGTAGTTTTTTGGAAGCTTGGCAACCCCTTTCAAACGAAAGTGTTTTTCGCCAGTCTCTGCATGGGGTACTTCAAGAGGAAACAAACCATAGAGATAGAACTTAGAACTACTTCATTTGGTCAAGTTTCAAGGAGCTAGCACAAACCGTGTTTGATTTAGAGTTTCAACACATCTATCTATATAGCAGAAAACAGAGTGAAACCTAAAAATTCAAAGTGTTACTGGAAACGAACGCTTGAACCTAGAAGAGTGAAAATAGGGCAGCCAAGTGGGTTTAGTGAACTGATCATTACCACCAAGTATCATCAAGATTTGGTGAAAAAATGTTTGCTGAGATTTCAGCAAACTAGTAGTTTTTTCTAAGCTTGGCAACCCCTTTAAAACGAAAGTGTTTTTCGCCAGTCTCTGCATGGGGTACTTCAAGAGGAAACAACCCATAGAGATAGAACTTAGAACTACTTCATTTGGTCAAGTTTCAAGGAGCTAGCACAAACCGTGTTTGATTTAGAGTTTCAAACACATCTATCTATATAGCAGAAAACAGAGTGAAACCTAAAAATTCAAAGTGTTACTGGAAACGAACGCTTGAACCTACAAGAGTGAAAATTGGGCAGCCAAGTGGGCTTAGTGAACTGATCATTACCACCAAGTATCATCAAGATTTGGTGAAAAAAATGTTTGCTGACATTTCAGCAAACTAGTAGTTTTTTGGAAGCTTGGCAACCCCTTTCAAACGAAAGTGTTCTTTGCCAGTCTCTGCATTGGGTACTTCAAGAGGAAACAAACCATAGAGATAGAACTTAGAACTTCTTCATTTTGTCAAGTTTCACGGAGCTAGCACAAACCGTGTTTGATTTAGAGTTTCAAACACATCTATCTATATAGCAGAAAACAGAGTGAAACCTAAAAATTCAAACTGTTACTGGAAACGAACGCTTGAACCTAGAAGAGTGAAAGTTGGGCAGCAAAGTGGGATTAGTGAACTGATCATTACCACCAAGTATCATCAAGATTTGGTGAAAAAATGTTTGCTGAGATTTCAGCAAACTAGTAGTTTTTTGGAAGCATGGCAACCCCTTTCAAACGAAAGTGTTTTTCGCCAGTTTCTGCATGGGGTACTTCAAGAGTAAACAAACCATAGAGATAGAACTTAGAACTAATTCATTTTGTCAAGTTTCAAGGAGCTAGCACAAACCGTGTTTGATTTAGAGTTTCAAACACATCTATCTATATAGCAGAAAACAGAGTGAAACCTAAAAATTCAAAGTGTTACTGGAAACGAACGCTTGAACCTAGAAGAGTGAAAATTGGGCAGCCAAGTGGGCTTAGTGAACTGATCGTTACCACCAAGTATCATCAAGATTTGGTGAAAAAATGTTTGCTGAGATTTCAGCAAACGAGTAGTTTTTTGGAAGCTTGGCAACCCCTTTCAAACGAAAGTGTTCTTCGCCAGTCTCTGCATGGGGTACTTCAAGAGGAAACAAACCATAGAGATAGAACTTAGAACTACTTCATTTGGTCAAGTTTCACGGAGCTAGCACAAACCGTGTTTGATTTAGAGTTTCAAACACATCTATCTATATAGCAGAAAACAGAGTGAAACCTAAAAATTCAAACTGTTACTGGAAACGAACGCTTGAACCTAGAAGAGTGAAAGTTGGGCAGCCACGTGGGATTAGTGAACTGATCATTACCACCAAGTATCATCAAGATTTGGTGAAAAAATGTTTGCTGAGATTTCAGCAAACTAGTAGTTTTTTGGAAGGTTGGCAACCCCTTTAAAACGAAAGTTTTTTTCGCCAGTCTCTGCATGGGGTACTTCAAGAGGAAACAAACCATAGAGATAGAACTTAGATCTACTTCATTTTGTCAAGTTTCAAGGAGCTAGCACAAACCGTGTTTGATTTAGAGTTTCAAACACATCTATCTATATAGCAGAAAACAGAGTGAAACCTAAAATTTCAAACTGTTACTGGAAACGAACGCTTGAACCTAGAAGAGTGAAAATTGGGCAGCCAAGTGGGCTTAGTGAACTGATCATTACCACCAAGTATCATCAAGATTTGGTGAAAAAATGTTTGCTGAGATTTCAGCAAACTAGTAGTTTTTTGGAAGCTTGGCAACCCCTTTCAAACGAAAGTGTTTTTCGCCAGTCTCTGCATGGGGTACTTCAAGAGGAAACAAACCATAGAGATAGAACTGAGAACTACTTCATATTGTCAAGTTTCAAGGAGCTAGCACAAACCGTGTTTGATTTAGAGTTTCAAACACATCTATCTATATAGCAGAAAACAGAGTGAAACCTAAAAATTCAAAGTGTTACTGGAAACGAACGCTTGAACCTACAAGAGTGAAAATTGGGCAGCCAAGTGGGCTTAGTGAACTGATCATTACCACCAAGTATCATCAAGATTTGGTGAAAAAAATGTTTGCTGACATTTCAGCAAACTAGTAGTTTTTTGGAAGCTTGGCAACCCCTTTCAAACGAAAGTGTTCTTTGCCAGTCTCTGCATGGGGTACTTCAAGAGGAAACAAACCATAGAGATAGAACTTAGAACTTCTTCATTTTGTCAAGTTTCACGGAGCTAGCACAAACCGTGTTTGATTTAGAGTTTCAAACACATCTATCTATATAGCAGAAAACAGAGTGAAACCTAAAAATTCAAACTGTTACTGGAAACGAACGCTTGAACCTAGAAGAGTGAAAGTTGGGCAGACAAGTGGGATTAGTGAACTGATCATTACCACCAAGTATCATCAAGATTTGGTGAAAAAATGTTTGCTGAGATTTCAGCAAACTAGTAGTTTTTTGGAAGCATGGCAACCCCTTTCAAACGAAAGTGTTTTTCGCCAGTTTCTGCATGGGGTACTTCAAGAGGAAACAAACCATAGAGATAGAACTTAGAACTACTTCATTTTGTCAAGTTTCAAGGAGCTAGCACAAACCGTGTTTGATTTAGAGTTTCAAACACATCTATCTATATAGCAGAAAACAGAGTGAAACCTAAAAATTCAAACTGTTACTGGAAACGAACGCTTGAACCTAGAAGAGTGAAAATTGGGCAGCCAAGTGGGATTAGTGAACTGATCATTACCACCAAGTATCATCAAGATTTGGTGAAAAAATGTTTGCTGAGATTTCAGCAAACTAGTAGTTTTTTGGAAGCATGGCAACCCCTTTCAAACGAAAGTGTTTTTCGCCAGTTTCTGCATGGGGTACTTCAAGAGGAAACAAACCATAGAGATAGAACTTAGAACTACTTCATTTTGTCAAGTTTCAAGGAGCTAGCACAAACCGTGTTTGATTTAGAGTTTCAAACACATCTATCTATATAACAGAAAACAGAGTGAAACCTCAAAATTCAAAGTGTTACTGGAAACGAACGCTTGAACCTAGAAGAGTGAAAATTAGGCAGCCAAGTGGGCTTAGTGAACTGATCATTAAAACCAAGTATCATCAAGATTTGGTGAAAAAATGTTTGCTGAGATTTCAGCAAACGAGTAGTTTTTTGGAAGCTTGGCAACCCCTTTCAAACGAAAGTGTTCTTCGCCAGTCTCTGCATGGGGTACTTCAAGAGGAAACAAACCATAGAGATAGAACTTAGAACTACTTCATTTTGTCAAGTTTCACGGAGCTAGCACAAACCGTGTTTGATTTAGAGTTTCAAACACATCTATCTATATAGCAGAAAACAGAGTGAAACCTAAAAATTCAAACTGTTACTGGAAACGAACGCTTGAACCTAGAAGAGTGAAAGTTGGGCAGCCAAGTGGGCTTAGTGAACTGATCATTACCACCAAGTATCATCAAGATTTGGTGAAAAAATGTTTGCTGAGATTTCAGCAAACTAGTAGTTTTTGGAAGCATGGCAACCCCTTTCAAACGAAAGTGTTTTTCGCCAGTTTCTGCATGGGGTACTTCAAGAGTAAACAAACCATAGAGATAGAACTTAGAACTAATTCATTTTGTCAAGTTTCAAGGAGCTAGCACAAACCGTGTTTGATTTAGAGTTTCAAACACATCTATCTATATAGCAGAAAACAGAGTGAAACCTAAAAATTCAAAGTGTTACTGGAACGAACGCTTGAACCTAGAAGAGTGAAAATTTTGCAGCCAAGTGGGCTTAGTGAACTGATCGTTACCACCAAGTATCATCAAGATTTGGTGAAAAAATGTTTGCTGAGATTTCAGCAAACGAGTAGTTTTTTGGAAGCTTGGCAACCCCTTTCAAACGAAAGTGTTCTTCGCCAGTCTCTGCATGGGGTACTTCAAGAGGAAACAAACTATAGAGATAGAACTTAGAACTACTTCATTTGGTCAAGTTTCACGGAGCTAGCACAAACCGTGTTTGATTTAGAGTTTCAAACACATCTATCTATATAGCAGAAAAACAGAGTGAAACCTAAAAATTCAAACTGTTACTGGAAACGAACGCTTGAACCTAGAAGAGTGAAAGTTGGGCAGCCACGTGGGATTAGTGAACTGATCATTACCACCAAGTATCATCAAGATTTGGTGAAAAAATGTTTGCTGAGATTTCAGCAAACTAGTAGTTTTTTGGAAGGTTGGCAACCCCTTTAAAACGAAAGTTTTTTCGCCAGTCTCTGCATGGGGTACTTCAAGAAGAAACAAACCATAGAGCTAGAACTTAGATCTACTTCATTTTGTCAGTTTCAAGGAGCTAGCACAAACCGTGTTTGATTTAGAGTTTCAAACACATCTATCTATATAGCAGAAAACAGAGTGAAACCTAAAATTTCAAACTGTTACTGGAAACGAACGCTTGAACCTAGAAGAGTGAAAATTGGGCAGCCAAGTGGGCTTAGTGAACTGATCATTACCACCAAGAATCATCAAGATTTGGTGAAAAAATGTTTGCTGAGATTTCAGCAAACTAGTAGTTTTTTGGAAGCTTGGCAACCCCTTTCAAACGAAAGTGTTTTTCGCCAGTCTCTGCATGGGGTACTTCAAGAGGAAACAAACCATAGAGATAGAACTGAGAACTACTTCATATTGTCAAGTTTCAAGGAGCTAGCACAAACCGTGTTTGATTTAGAGTTTCAAACACATCTATCTATATAGCAGAAAACAGAGTGAAACCTAAAAATTCAAAGTGTTACTGGAAACGAACGCTTGAACCTACAAGAGTGAAAATTGGGCAGCCAAGTGGCTTAGTGAACTGATCATTACCACCAAGTATCATCAAGATTTGGTGAAAAAATGTTTGCTGACATTTCAGCAAACTAGTAGTTTTTTGGAAGCTTGGCAACCCCTTTCAAACGAAAGTGTTCTTTGCCAGTCTCTGCATGGGGTACTTCAAGAGGAAACAAACCATAGAGATAGAACTTAGAACTTCTTCATTTTGTCAAGTTTCACGGAGCTAGCACAAACCGTGTTTGATTTAGAGTTTCAAACACATCTATCTATATAGCAGAAAACAGAGTGAAACCTAAAAATTCAAACTGTTACTGGAAACGAACGCTTGAACCTAGAAGAGTGAAAGTTGGGCAGACAAGTGGGATTAGTGAACTGATCATTACCACCAAGTATCATCAAGATTTGGTGAAAAAATGTTTGCTGAGATTTCAGCAAACTAGTAGTTTTTGGAAGCATGGCAACCCCTTTCAAACGAAAGTGTTTTTCGCCAGTTTCTGCATGGGGTACTTCAAGAGGAAACAAACCATAGAGATAGAACTTAGAACTACTTCATTTTGTCAAGTTTCAAGGAGCTAGCACAAACCGTGTTTGATTTAGAGTTTCAAACACATCTATCTATATAGCAGAAAACAGAGTGAAACCTAAAAATTCAAACTGTTACTGGAAACGAACGCTTGAACCTAGAAGAGTGAAAATTGGGCAGCCAAGTGGGATTAGTGAACTGATCATTACCACCAAGTATCATCAAGATTTGGTGAAAAAATGTTTGCTGAGATTTCAGCAAACTAGTAGTTTTTTGGAAGCATGGCAACCCCTTTCAAACGAAAGTGTTTTTCGCCAGTTTCTGCATGGGGTACTTCAAGAGGAAACAAACCATAGAGATAGAACTTAGAACTACTTCATTTTGTCAAGTTTCAAGGAGCTAGCACAAACCGTGTTTGATTTAGAGTTTCAAACACATCTATCTATATAACAGAAAACAGAGTGAAACCTAAAAATTCAAAGTGTTACTGGAAACGAACGCTTGAACCTAGAAGAGTGAAAATTAGGCAGCCAAGTGGGCTTAGTGAACTGATCATTAAAACCAAGTATCATCAAGATTTGGTGAAAAAATGTTTGCTGAGATTTCAGCAACGAGTAGTTTTTGGAAGCTTGGCAACCCCTTTCAAACGAAAGTGTTCTTCGCCAGTCTCTGCATGGGGTACTTCAAGAGGAAACAAACCATAGAGATAGAACTTAGAACTACTTCATTTTGTCAAGTTTCACGGAGCTAGCACAAACCGTGTTTGATTTAGAGTTTCAAACACATCTATCTATATAGCAGAAAACAGAGTGAAACCTAAAAATTCAAACTGTTACTGGAAACGAACGCTTGAACCTAGAAGAGTGAAAGTTGGGCAGCCAAGTGGGCTTAGTGAACTGATCATTACCACCAAGTATCATCAAGATTTGGTGAAAAAATGTTTGCTGAGATTTCAGCAAACTAGTAGTTTTTTGGAAGCATGGCAACCCCTTTCAAACGAAAGTGTTTTTCGCCAGTTTCTGCATGGGGTACTTCAAGAGTAAACAAACCATAGAGATAGAACTTAGAACTAATTCATTTTGTCAAGTTTCAAGGAGCTAGCACAAACCGTGTTTGATTTAGAGTTTCAAACACATCTATCTATATAGCAGAAAACAGAGTGAAACCTAAAAATTCAAAGTGTTACTGGAAACGAACGCTTGAACCTAGAAGAGTGAAAATTTTGCAGCCAAGTGGGCTTAGTGAACTGATCGTTACCACCAAGTATCATCAAGATTTGGTGAAAAAATGTTTGCTGAGATTTCAGCAAACGAGTAGTTTTTTGGAAGCTTGGCAACCCCTT